>NC_069502.1:683319373-683619373 GCF_027579735.1 Bombina bombina | reverse complement strand
TTTATTAAAGGGACACTCAACCCAAATTTTTTTATTTTGTGATTCAAATACAGCATGAAATTTTAAGCAACTTTCTAATTTACTCCTATTATCAAAGTTTCTTCATTCTCGTGGTATCTTTATTTGAAATGTGGCACATTTGTTCACCTTATTTTGATCTGAAGAAAGGGACTTGAGTTCCCTGAAACGTCATCTAATAAAGTTGACCTTTTTTTTTACAAAATCCTGAGAGTGCACTATTTATTGGGAGTGTACAGGGAGTGCAGAATTATTAGGCAAGTTGTATTTTTGAGGATTAATTTTATTATTGAACAACAACCATGTTCTCAATGAACCCAAAAAACTCATTAATATCAAAGCTGAATAGTTTTGGAAGTAGTTTTTGTTTGATTTTAGTTATAGCTATTTTAGGGGGATATCTGTGTGTGCAGGTGACTATTACTGTGCATAATTATTAGGCAACTTAACAAAAAACAAATATATACCCATTTCAATTATTTATTTTTACCAGTGAAACCAATATAACATCTCAACATTCTCAAATATACATTTCTGACATTCAAAAACAAAACAAAAACAAATCAGTGACAATATAGCCACCTTTCTTTGCAAGGACACTCAAAAGCCTGCCATCCATGGATTCTGTCAGTGTTTTGATCTGTTCACCATCAACATTGCGTGCAGCAGCAACCACAGCCTCCCAGACACTGTTCAGAGAGGTGTACTGTTTCCCTCCTTGTAAATCTCACATTTGATGATGGACCACAGGTTCTCAATGGGGTTCAGATCAGGTGAACAAGGAGGCCATGTCATTAGATTTTCTTCTTTTATACCCTTTCTTGCCAGCCACACTGTGGAGTACTTGGACGCGTGTGATGGAGCATTGTCCTGCATGAAAATCATGTTTTTCTTGAAGGATGCAGACTTCTTCCTGTACCACTGCTTGAAGAAGGTGTCTTCCAGAAACTGGCAGTAGGACTGGGAGTTGAGCTTGACTCCATCCTCAACCCGAAAAGGCCCCACAAGCTCATCTTTGATGATACCAGCCCAAACCAGTACTCCACCTCCACCTTGCTGGCATCTGAGTCGGACTGGAGCTCTCTGCCCTTTACCAATCCAGCCACGGGCCCATCCATCTGGCCCATCAAGACTCACTCTCATTTCATCAGTCCATAAAACCTTAGAAAAATCAGTCTTGAGATATTTCTTGGCCCAGTCTTGACGTTTCAGCTTGTGCGTCTTGTTCAGTGGTGGTCGTCTTTCAGCCTTTCTTACCTTGGCCATGTCTCTGAGTATTGCACACCTTGTGCTTTTGGGCACTCCAGTGATGTTGCAGCTCTGAAATATGGCCAAACTGGTGGCAAGTGGCATCTTGGCAGCTGCACGCTTGACTTTTCTCAGTTCATGGGCAGTTATTTTGCGCCTTGGTTTTTCCACACGCTTCTTGCGACCCTGTTGACTATTTTGAATGAAACACTTGATTGTTCTATGATCACGCTTTGCAATTTTAAGAGTGCTGCATCCCTCTGCAAGATATCTCACTATTTTTTACTTTTCTGAGCCTGTCAAGTCCTTCTTTTGACCCATTTTGCCAAAGGAAAGGAAGTTGCCTAATAATTATGCACACCTGATATAGGGTGTTGATGTCATTAGACCACACCCCTTCTCATTACAGAGATGCACATCACCTAATATGCTTAATTGGTAGCAGGCTTTCGAGCCTATACAGCTTGGAGTAAGACAACATGCATAAAGAGGATGATGTGGTCAAAATACTCATTTGCCTAATAATTCTGCACACAGTGTATACTGTATATATATATATATATATATATATATATATATATATATATATATATATATACTTACACATACATATACATATTTAGACATGTATATGTATGTATCTCTATGTTAAAGCCCTTTGCATGCCTTTTTTCTCTAAAATCTCATATCTTTATGCAATTTTTTTTATTACATTTTTATCAGGCAGTGTTAATATGAGTGTAACTGTACTTTTAAATGCACTTTTGATGTGAGCACTGAAGTTGCGATATCCCGACGCACGTTAAATTCAATTGTGCTCAAGCAAACGCGTTTACTTTTAACTTGTGATACGCATGCTACTTCTGACAAACGCAAAGAGCCGTGATAAACCTCTTATCTCTTGAGAGCATCAGCAAGCACGCCCTATGAAAGCAGCAATATCAGGATTTACTCTAAAAAAAATTCTGATTCAAAATAAAAAGAAGAAAGGTGGAGATAGACTGCCTTTGACAATTACTTTTAGTGATGATGAACAGGAGCTTGTAAGCATCATTAAAATATGTTGCCAAATTGCACAATATGATAAAAGCACTTTACTAATGTGAAACCACTCAAATCCGACATTACTTGGGCACTAGCCTCGGAGACAGACTCTACATGCTTCTATTTTAACCCCACCCAATCAATTGTAGCATTTTGTTTGGGCAAGCCTGTATGACTAAAATCCAATATTTAGTGCCTGACTGGCTGTCTTTAATATCAATTATTAGTAATACTGTGGCAGGATTGGATAGGGGAGAATAGGAACATGAACAGTCATACCCCTGTACACTATTACAAACAAAGGAGCAGATTAGCCAAACAATATACCGCCTCTTCCTCTCTTCATGAATTAAATTATTTGGTTAACCAATCATTTGTTCTTTGTCCATTTTGTCCAATAGTGTATTAAGCTGAAGTGGCATATATTCAGAATGCACATTTCTGTTAATCAGAACATTGGGAAATAGAAACATGGAGTAGAACCAGAAAGCCCAACGAGTAATCATATATCTGAATAGCATTATCATTTTTTATGACAGCCATAAAAGGGACATTTAACACTAAATAAATGCTAAATAGAATAATGCATTCAAAGAAAAGATTAGTCTAAGAATAACATGTAGATGTATTTTTTTTTTTTTTAAAGTTTCATTATCTGTTTAAATACTGACAAAATACGTTTTAATGTCTATAAAACAATGGGAGCTGCCATGTTGTAACTTACTGTAGGTTACCTTCTCTGCTGTGGCCAATTAGGCACAGTTATAGATAGGCAACTAGAGTGTGCAGCCAATGGCTGTGTGGAATATAACAGTGTTCTGTACTTCCATTTCTAACAGTAACTTAAATGCTCACAATTTCAGAATGGAATTACAGGAAAAGGAACAAAATAAATAATGAAAGTATATTGTAGAGTAGTTTACATACTGTATATATATATATATATATATATATATATATATATATATATATATATATATATATATATATATGATGTACCACTTTATATGACTATCTCAAATTGTTTAATGTCCCTAAATTCAATTACCATAACCATAGATGCCCTACCAACTCTATTTGAAGCCTAGGCAAATTGCTTTTGAACCTGCTACTCTAACTTGATAAAATGCCACCTTGTTGTAGATTAGAGTTGTATTGTTCCTAATACATTTATTCTTTGCTATATAACAATATTGATCATATCCCTTTAAAGTAACCTTTAAACAATGAACAGTCAGTGACCTGATGCAGTTTTTGACCTATAGTTTAATCTGTACGGCAAACTGTTATATTCTTTATCTAAATTACTAAGAATTTTTTTCTAGTTGTGCAGTCGGCATTTCTGAAAAGCTAAAGGTAAGTAATATAACAATCTTCTGCACCTGTCCTCTTAATCAGCTTTATTTTTTAAATAACTTACAGGTTTTATAATAATGTACAATGTATTCTCGTTATCTATTAGTAAGATAGATAATCATAGAAAGACCACCTGCCTTTAGAAAGCTAGTCATATAGTAAGAAAAGACAGTTTATACTTAGGGCATATATTTTTATAATCAGTTATTTTTTTATTTGGTTGCAGGTACCTTTATTGCACTTGAATATCCAAGAGCACTAATACTAATATTTAAACAGTCACATACATTTCTAGCAATATACAGCACCTTCTTAATTTTTTATAGAATATTCTCCACCATCAAAACAATGTTGCACATAGTAAAATATAATATTCAAATATAGGGGGCATGAATGCACTGCCTATCTGGTAGCTAATCTAACAGGCGTATTAACTCAAAGATAGCATGAAATGACGTTCACTTTTAAGAAAAAAATGATTTTTTTTGTTATACACCTCTGGAATGCTGAGAACTACATTAGATGTTCCTTCCTCATCTCTTTGCATAACACTCAAATACATGTATAGCAATCCATGCATAAATCTTTATATAAATATATATATATATATATATATATATACAGGTGGCTCTCGGTTTACGATGGTTCAAGTTGCGCCGTTTCAAAATAACGCCCTTTTTTCAGTCATGTGACTGCTATTGAAAAGCATTGACTGCTATTGAAAAGCATTGAGAAGTAGTGCATTCATTAAAATAGCCAGTAGGTGGAGCTGTCCGCTTGTGTTGCAGCAAAGAGATGCAAAGCCAAGCAAGCCAGACGTGATCAATGGATCAGCTTTCAAAGGAACAAGATCTAGCAGCCACTTCCCTTAGCTGCAGACTCAATGCAGAGAACTGTTTGCAGAAAAAGGCAAGTAAAAAACATTTTTGTTCATTAAACTTAGTTTGATGATGATACAGCCTGTTGTGTAATTATGTTATTAGGTGCTGTTTAGCAAATGTTTTTGTTCATTAAACTTAGATTGATGATGATACAGTCTGTGTTTGTGTGATAATTTTATTAGGTGCTTTTAGCAAATGTTTTTGTTCATTAAACATAGTTTGATGATGATACAGTCTATTTTAATAGGTTTATAATGCTGTTTAGCATTTAAAGTCTTCATTTCAAAGCTTTAAAAATAATGTATTAGGTGTTACTTATGACAATTTTGAGAGGGGCCTGGAACCTAACTCCCTTACTTTCCTTTGACTTACATTATAAACTGGGTTTCAATTTACAACAGTTTCGATTTACAACCATTCCTTCTGGAACCTAACTGAGGGCTACCTGTATATATATATATATATATATATATATATATATATATATATATATATATATATATATATAAATTCCCTTGAGCAACTAGTAAAAGAACCAACACGTAAAGGAACTATATTAGATTTAGTACTTACAAACAGTGATATAGTATCTGAAGTGTGGGTGAGAACTTAGGCTCTAGTGGTCATCAATCGGTAAGGTATTGTGCAACCATAGCAAAACAAAAGTTTTAGACTTTAGAACAACTGATTTTTCTTACATGGACCGATACCTAAATATTGGCTAGATTACAAGTGTTGCGATACGGCTTTCAACGCTGAAAAAAATAGCCATTCCAGCGTAATGGCTATGGGCGAGATTACATATGTGGCGCAAGCTTCAGCGCAACTGCTGAAACACCTTTCAAATCGGGGTATCACATAAACCCCGCTGGCAGTTCATAACGTGCCGTAAGTCGGATAAACTAGCGATGTGCAGAAATGAGCATAAATACACATTTCTGGAGTCGCCAGTGACTTAAGGCACATTAGAAACTGCCGGCGCCTAAGAAAATAAAAAATGTCAATTCTCCCGTAAAAGTCTAACCCGCCTACCAAAAATAAACCTGACACGTAAAACCCCTATATCCACCATCAAACCCACATCAAAACTAATAATAAATGTATTAACCCCTAAACCGACAACCCCCCACAACGCAATATGCCTAATTAAACTATTAATCCCTAATCCGCCATTCACACACATTGCGATTTAAACTATTAACCCCTAAATCTCCAAACACACCACCCGCCGCTGCAGATCCAAAGTGAGGCTGTATGACGATATTGAGCAGTGGTAGGACTAAACCATCCCAATTTGGCAACAGGGGTGCTAGCTGTGCCAACATCGCAAACTACCTAATATATATATTAACCCTTAATCCGCCATTTACCCACATCGCAAAGTCCCTATTTAAACTATTAACCCCTAATCTGCCATTAACCTACATCACAATAAACCTAATAAAACTATTAACCCGTAATACGCCATTAACCCACAACGCAATAAACCTAATAAAACTATTAACCCTTAATCCGCCATTAACCCACAACGCAATAAACCTAATAAAACTATTAACCCCTAATCCGCCATTAACCTTCAACACAATAAACCTAATAAAATTATTAACCCCTAATCCGCCATTAACCCACAAAGCAATAAACCTAATAAAACTATTAACCCCTAATCCGCCAAACCCACACAACGCAATAATCCTAATAAATCTATTAACCCCTAATCTGCCAAACCCTAACAATGCAAATAACTAATTAAATTACTAAGCCCCCTAACCTAACACCTCCTAAATTAACCCCAATTACCTAAATTAAAAAATACCAAGTTACAATTAAAATAAAAAAGCTAACATTACTTAAAAATAAAAAAACCTAAGATTAAATTTATCTAAGATTACAAAAAATAAAAAAGTCTAACATTACATAAAATAATAAACCAAATGATCAAAAATAAAAAAAAATTGAACCTAATCCCTATGAAAATAAAAAAGTCCCCCCAAAATAAAAACACCCCCTAATCTAATACTAAACTACCAATAGCCCTTAAAAGGGCCTTTTGTAGAGCATTGCCTTAAATTAAACAGCTCTTTTACCTTAAAAAATACTAAGTCCCCCCTCTAAAAGTAAAAACCCCCACCCACCAAACCACCAAAAAACCCCCAAAAAAAACTAACACTAAAAAATCATAAACTACCCTTTGCCCCTAAAGGGGCATTTGTATGGGCTCTTTTAAGAATGCCCATTAAATCCCTAATCTAAAAAAAAAATAAAAATAATAATTTAAAAAAATCCTAAATCTAACCCCCAAATAGGTACTCACCGTTCCTTATTTGAACAACCAATAGGATTTCAGTAGCTCTCATCCTATTGGCTGATTTGAATTTGAATAATCAAATCAGCCAATAGGAATTCAAGGGACGCCATATTTAAACTCGTACCTTGAATTCACTATTCAGTGTATGGGGCGATCGTATGAAGAGGATCCTCCACCCTCCATGGCTCCGTGCTCTGCTCCGCGCCGGCTTGGTCCTAGATGCAGAAGGAAGTGGTCCCTGGTTGGAAGAAGATGTCGGCCGCTTGGAAGAAGACTTCACCGCCTGGAACAGGACCTTCTCTGCCGGACTTCAGAAATGGTGAGTACCTATTTGGGGGTTAGATTTAGGATTTTTTTTTTTGGGGGGGGGTTTAGATTAGGGATTTATTGGGCACTCTTAAAAGAGCTGAATGCCCTTTTAAGGGCAGTAAAAGCACTAAATGCCCATACAAATGCCCCTTTAGGGGCAATGGTTAGTTTAGGATTTTTTAGTGTTAGGTTTTTTATTTTGGGGGGTTTGTTTGGTGGTGAGTTTTACTGTTAGAGGGGGGACTTAGTATTTTTTAAGGTAAAAGAGCTGTTTAACTTAGGACAATGCCCTACAAAAGGCCCTTTTACGGGCTATTGGTAGTTTAGCATTAGATTAGGGGGTGTTTTTATTTTTGGGGGCTTTTTATTTTCATAAGGATTAGGTTTATTTTTTTTTATTTTGGATCATTTTGTCTATTATTTTCTGTAATGTTAGACTTTTTTTATTTTTGGTAATTTTAGAATAATTTATTTTTTTATTTTTAAAAAATGTTACCTTTTTTATTTTAATTGTATCTTATTATTTTTAAATTTAGGTAATTGGGGTTAATTTAGGGGGTTTAGTAATTTAATTAGTTATTTGCGTTGTGGGTTAATGGCGGATTAGGGGTTAATAGTTTTATTAGGTTTATTGTAATGTGGGTTAATAGCGGATTAGGGGTTAATAGATTTATTAGGTTTATTGCAATGTGGGTTAATGGCGGATTAGGGGATTGTGGTTGACAGGTAGATAGATATTGCGCATGCGTTAGGTGTTAGTTACTTTTTTTTAGGGAGTTACGGTGCTCACATACTCAGCGCAAGGCTTGCTGCTCCTGCCTATGTGTGGCGAGGTGAAAATGGAGTAAAATGTCTCCATTTACGCCACGTAAGTCCTTGCACTGAATATGTGATACCGATTTGCGATGTGGTTCTATGTTAGCTTATGGGAGTAAAAATTGCGGGCAACAGGTGAAATATACGCACTGCATTTATATGTGATACCAAAACCATGTAAAAACGAGTCGTGTCGGTATAGATATACCGCAAGCATTTTAGCCTTTAACGCAACGTCCATTCTGCATTTAAAGAAAATTATGTTTTTCAAAGCGCCGCTATTACAGCTTGTGTGTTCAGGCTAAAAAATTTGTCAGAAAAAAGTCTACTACCTAAATTCAGAAAAAGTGTTATTGCATTGTCTGTTTTATTATGTACGATTCTACTGTAACTCAGCATTCAGCCAATCCCACTGCATCAGAAAAGGTCCTGCACCTGCTGTGGTTATCACTGTTACCAGGTAACTGCTCTGGTGGTGGGGATTGTTCAGGGTAGGGATGACTGTAGAAGAATGCAGCAGAAAGCTAGAGTGGCAGGCACATGAGGAGTTGAATATATGCAGCTGCAGACACTGCTCTCTTCAATCTTGAGGCTGTGTGACTGTCTTACACTGTACCCCTGCAGCCTTGGACAGACAGCATCCAGTCTGCTTGTCCCCTGCTCTTTCTGATGTGGCCCTCAGATCAACTAACTGAAGTTTGTTAGGGGAACAGTGCTTTGTAGAAAGGTAGAATCAAAGTAGTGGAAACAGCATGCCAGATTTTCTTTCAATGGGGCACGGAGCAACAGACTTGCCAAGTCTCACCAAAGTCCATAAATTTCAAAGAACTCCAGCCACCAATTTCTTTAAAAGACCTTTATTCTTTTGTCTTGGGTCCCAACAAGACAAAAGAATAAAGGTCTTTTAAAGAAATTAGTGGCTGGAGTTCTTTGAAATGTATGGACTTTGTAGAAAGGTGTCAGTGCCCCTCCCCCCTGCATCATTGTCCAGTGCAGGGTGAGAGGGAACTTGTTTCTAGCAGAGAAGTTACATGTGCTACTTTGCTGTGGCTGATGTATAATGTCATGCTGATACTTCACACATTAAGGTAAGGTTTATTTTTATAGATTTTTTTCTCTCTGTCTCGGATCTTACAGCTTCCCATGGTAGTTCTGCTGTTCCAGTCAGTAAACTTATATTTGTCTGCACCTCCATGATTACTCTCGGTCTTTACCTTGTTTTGCTCCTGTTGGCTGCCCTAAATATCTTTAACCAGCCCTAAATCTCTTTAACCAGCTAACCTCACACCCGAATCACATTCAAAAGCATCAGCTTGCTTGATTAGATGATCCATAGCTGATCTTGTTCTCCCCAAATATCAGGATCCCCCTTACAGGTCAGACACACCTCAGTATACTGCACAGTGCACACATACTTTGTATTTTTAATATTGGCCCCAGTACAGATTACTAAAGCCTTTTCGACTTTTATTGGAAATAAAAAAATACCCCATCTAAATGAATTATGTGAGATGCCATTTAGTTGTCGTTTATTTAATGTGTCCTGTTTGTTATGCCAAGTGTGGTTATATTATTATGTATGCTGTAAAGTATGTGTGTGTAAGAGGGAATGTATGTATGTAGTATTTGTATATGTACATGTATATGATTATATAGAGTGTGTACATAAATTTGTATGTGCTCTGTAGTGTGTGTTTGTGTGTACATGTATATGTGTATGCTCTGGAGAGTGTGTGTTTGTGTGTACTTGTGTATGTGTATGCTCTGTAGTGTGTGTTTGTGTGTGCATGTGTATGCTCTGGAGAGTGTGTGTTTGTGTGTACATGTATATGTGTATGCTCTGGAGAGTGTCTGTTTGTGTGTGCATGTGTATGCTCTGGAGAGTGTGTGTTTGTGTGTACATGTGTATGTGTATGCTCTGTAGTGTGTGTGTTTGTGTGTATATGTGTATGCTCTGTAGTGTGTGTTTGTGTGTACATGTGTATGTGTATGCTCTGGAGAGTGTGTGTTTGTGTGTACATGTGTAAGTATATGCTCTGGAGAGTGTGTGTTTGTGTGTACATGTGTATGTGTATGCTCTGGAGAGTGTGTTTTTGTGTGTACGTGTGTATGCTCGGCAGAGTGTGTGTTTGTGTATACATGTGTATGTGTATGCTCTGGAGAGTGTGTATTTGTGTGTACTTGTGTATGTGTATGCTCTGGAGAGTGTGTGTTTGCATTTACATGTGTATGTGTATGCTCTGGAGAGTGTGTGTGTACATGTGTATGCTCTGGAGAGTGTGTGTTTGTGTGTACATGTGTATGCTCTGGTGAGTGTGTGTTTGTGTGTACATGTATATTTGTATGCTCTGGAGGGTGTGTGTTTGCGTGTACATGTATATGTGTATTATTATTATTATTTTTAATTTTAAAGCGCCAACAGATTCCGCAGTGCTGCCCATGGGTACAAGGATAAAGTACAATGGAGAAACAATACGATAAGACAAAATTTTACAGACAAAAACAGGGGGAATAGAGGGCCCTATTCCCGTGGGAACTTACAATCTAGATGGGTAGGATGGGAAACAGGAGGTGGGGACTGCAAAGGTGAGAATGATATTAGTGAGGAGATAGAGGGCAGCTGTTAGTTAAGTGAAGTTAGTATGTTAATAAGTCGGGTGATAAGCTTCCCTGGACAGAAAGGTCTTTTGGGAACGTTTAAAGGAGGAGAGGTTAGGGGCAAGTCTGACAGCACAAGGAAGTGTGTTCCAGAGGGTTGGTGCCGCACGAGAGAAGTCCTGTAGTCTAGCATGAGAGGAGGTGATGGTAGAGGACGCAAGAAGCAGGTCATTGTTGGATCTTAGGGGGCAGGCAGGAGTGTATTTGTTGATAAGTGAGGACAGGTAGGGTGGGGCAGCATTGGTGAGGGCTTTGTAGGTCAGGGTGAGAATTTTGAATTTAACTCTGTTGTGAATGGGGAGCCAGTGAAGGGACTCACAGAGAGGTGTAGCAGAAACAGAGCGTCAAGAGAGGTGGATTAGTCTGGCAGATGCATTTAGGATGGATTGGAGGGGAGAGAGGCGGGAGAGAGGGAGGCCAGTTAGTAAGTTGTTACAGTAGTCAAGTCGGGAAATGACCAACGAGTGGATTAGCTGTTTAGTAGTTTCAGCACTTAGAAACGGACAAATTTTGGAGATATTGCGTAGGTGGTTGCAGCAGGATGAAGAGAGCAATTGGATGTGGGAAATGAAGGACAGATTTGAGTCAAGCGTGACTCCAAGGCAGCGGACTTGGGGTGATGGGGAGATAGTGGTGCTGCCAACAGTGATGGAAAAATTAGAAACCGGAGTAGAGTTAGAGGGGGGAATTAGAAGTAGTTCGGTCTTGGACATGTTTATACTTAGGTGGTGAGAGGCCATCCAGGAGGAATTGCCAGATAAGCAGTCGCTGATGTGAGAACTGACAGAAGGAGAGAGTGCAGGGGTGGAAAGGTAGATCTGGGTATCGTCAGCATAGAGATGATAGCTGAAGCCATAGCTGTTGATAAGTTTACCCAGTGAAGACGTGTAAATAGAGAAGAGTAGAGGACCCATGACAGAGCCTTGAGGTACTCCAACAGACAGAGGCAAAAGAGAGGAGGAGTCACCAGCAGAAGAGACGGAGAAGGATCTGTTAGAGAGATAAGAGTGAATCCAAGAGAGGGCAGTGTCACAGACCCCAAGAGAGCTGAGAGTCTGTAGGAGAAGGGGATGGTCAACAGTGTCGAAGGCAGCAGAGAGGTCCAGTAAGATGAGTATAGAGTAGTAGCCTTTGTTTTTAGCAGAAAGGAGATCGTTAGTAACCTTGGTGAGGGCAGTCTCAGAGTGTTGGGGATGGAAGCCAGATTGCAGTGGGTCGAGCAATGAGTTGGAGGACAGGAATTGGGTTAGGCGATTGAAAACTAGTTTTTCAAGTAATTTTGAAGCTAGCGGGAGCAGTCATATGGGGCGGTAGTTTGCAGGGGAGTTAGGGTCAAGGGAGGGTTTTTTGAGGATGGGGTGACCTTTGCATGTTTGAAGGAGGCAGGGAATGAGCCGGTAGAAAGGGATAGGTTAAATATGTGAGTAAGAGCCGGAGTGAGGGTGGGAGACAGAGGGGGAATTAGATTTGAAGGAATAGGGACAAGTGGGCAGGTAGTGAGGTGAGAGGAAGACAAAAGGAAAGCCACTTCGCTGTCAGTGGTTGTTAGGAGGATGTAGAGAGTGGCAGAGGGGGTGACTGGGAGTGAAGTTGGGAGATATCAGGTATGTGTTGGGATGTTTCTTCAGATGGCAAGTGTTTTATTGAAAAAATAGTCAGCAAGGTCTTGAGCACTGAATGCAGATGAGGGGGTGGTGCAGGTGGGTAGAGGAGAGAGTTGAAAATGGAGAATAGTCTTTTAGGGTTTGAAGAACCCCTAATTTAATCCCCCTACCCCGCCGCCAGCTATATTAAATTATTTAACCCCTAAAATACTAAACTATCCCTACCACTAAACCTAAGTCTAACCCTACAAATAGCCCTGAAAAGGGCTTTTTGCGTGGCATTACCCCAAAGTAAACTGCTCTATTGCCAGCCCTTAAAAGGGCTTTTTGCGGGGCATGCCCCAAAGAAAACTGCTCATTTACCAGCCCTTAAAAGGGCTTTTGTCGGGGCTTTGTCACAAAGTAAACTGCTCTTTTGCATCTAATCTAAATCCCCCTACACCGCCGCCACCTATAATAAATGTATTAACCCCTAATCTAATCCCCCTACACCGCCGCCACCTATATTAAACACATTAACCCTTAATCTAATCCCCCTACACCGCCGCCAGCTATATTAACTATATTAACCCTAATTATATTAGGGTTAATATAATTAATATAGTTATTATATTATATATATTAACTATATTAACCCTAATTATATTAGGGTTAATATAGTTAATATCGTTATTATATTATATATATATTAAGTATAATAACCCTGTCTAACTCTAACATCCCTAACTAAACTCTTATTAAAATAAATCTAATATTAATATTATTAATTACAATATTCCTATTTAAATCTAAATACTTACCTATAAAATAAACCCTAAGATAGCTACAATGTAATTAATAATTACATTGTAGCTATTTTAGGGTTTATATTTATTTTACAGGTAACTTGGTATTTATTTTAACTAGGTACAATAGCTATTAAATAGTTAATAACTATTTAATAGCTACCTAGTTAAAATAATTACAAATTTACCTGTAAAATAAATCCTAACCTAAGTTACAAATACACCTACACTATCAATAAATTAAATAAACTACAAATATCTAACTAAAATACAATTAAATAAACTAAACTAAATTACAAAAAAAACAAACACTAAATTAAAAAAAGATTACAAGATTTTTAAGCTAATTACACCTATTCTAAGCCCCCTAATAAAATAATAAAGCCCCCCAAAATAAAAAAAATTCCCTACCATATTCTAAATTAAAAAAGTTAGCTCTTTTACCTTACCAGCCCTTAAAAGTGCCTTTTGCGGGGCATGCCCCAAAGAAAACTGCTCTTTTGCCTGAAAAAAAAAAAACACAATACCACCCCCCAACATTACAACCCACCACCCACATACCCCTAATCTAACCCAACCCCCCCTTAAATAAACCTAACACTACCCCCCTGAAGATCTCCCTACCTTGTATTCACCCAGCCGGGCAGAACTCTTCATCCGATCCGGGCGATGTCTTCAATCAAGCGGCAAAGAAGTCTTCTTCCATCCGGGCGATGTCTTCAAGCAAGCGGCAGAGAAGTCTTCTTCCATCCGGCGATGTCTTCAAGCAAGCGGCAGAGAGTCTTCTTCCATCCGGTGATGTCTTCAAGCAAAGCGGCATCTTCAATCTTCTTTCTTCGCTCCTCCACCGCGGAGCATCCATCTGGCACAACGACTTCCCGAAGAAAGAGGTTCCTTTAAATGACATCATCCAAGATGGCGTCCGTCGAATTCCAATTGGCTGATAGGATTCTATCAGCCAATCGGAATTATGGTAGAAAAATCTGATTGGCTGATTGAATCAGCCAATCAGATTCAAGTTCAATCCGATTGGCTGATTGGTTCAGCCAATCGGATTGAACTTGAATCTGATTGGCTGATTCAATCAGCCAATCAGATTTTTTTTCTTTGACGCTTGATTGAAGACATCGTCCAGATGAAGAGTTCTGCCCGGCTGGGTGAATACAAGGTAGGGAGATCTTCAGGGGGGTAGTGTTAGGTTTATTTAAGGGGGGTTTGGGTTAGATTAGGGGTATGTGGGTGGCGGGTTGTATTGTTGGGGGGTGGTATTGTGTTTTTTTTTTCAGGCAAAAGAGCAGTTTTCTTTGGGGCATGCCCCGCAAAAGGCCCTTTAAAGGGCTGGTAAGGTAAAAGAGCTAACTTTTTTAATTTAGAATAGGGTAGGGAATTTTTTTTATTTTGGGGGGCTTTATTATTTTATTAGGGGGCTTAGAAAAGGTGAAATTAGCTTAAAAATCTTGTAATCTTTTTTTTATTTTTTGTAATTTAGTGTTTGTTTTTTTTGTAATTTAGTTTAGTTTATTTAATTGTATTTTAGTTTAGATATTTGTAGTTTATTTAATTTATTGATAGTGTAGGTGTATTTGTAACTTAGGTTAGGATTTATTTTACAGGTAAATTGGTAATTATTTTAACTAGGTAGCTATTAAATAGTTACTAACTATTTAATAACTATTGTACCTAGTTAAAATAAATACCAAGTTACCTGTAAAATAAATATAAACCCTAAAATAGCTACAATGTAATTATTAATTACATTGTAGCTATCTTAGGGTTTATTTTATAGGTAAGTATTTAGATTTAAATAGGAATATTTTAATTAATAATATTAAAATTAGTTTTATTTTAATAAGAGTTTAGTTAGGGATGTTAGAGTTAGATAGGGTTATTAAACTTAATATATATATATATATATATATATATATATATATATATAATATAATAACAATATTAACTATATTAACCCTAATATAATTAGGGTTAATATAGTTAATATATATAATATAATAACTATATTAACTATATTAACCCTAATATAATTAGAGTTAATATAGTTAATATAGCTGGCGGCGGTGTAGGGGGATTAGATTAGGGGTTAATGTGTTAAATATAGGTAGCGGCGGTGTAGGGGGATTAGATTAGGGGTTAATACATTTATTATAGGTGGCGGCGGTGTAGGGGGATTTAGATTAGATGCAAAAGAGCAGTTTACTTTGTGACAAAGCCCCGCCAAAAGCCCTTTTAAGGGCTGGTAAAAGAGCAGTTTTCTTTGGGGCATGCCCCGCAAAAAGCCCTTTTAAGGGCTGGCAATAGAGCAGTTTACTTTGGGGTAATGCCATGCAAAAAGCCCTTTTCAGGGCTATTTGTAGGGTTAGACTTAGGTTTAGTGGTAGGGATAGTTTAGTATTTTAGGGGTTAAATAATTTAATATAGCTGGCGGCGGGGTAGGGGGATTCGATTAGGTGTTAATTAATTTAATATAGGTGGCGGGGCGGGGTAGGGGGATTAGATTAGGGGTTAAATAATTTAATATAGGTGGCGGCGGGGTAGGGGGATTAAATTAGGGGTTAATAATTTTAAAATAGATGGCGGCAGGGTAGGGGCTCACTTTAGGGGGTAGGTAAGGTAGATGGCGGCGGGGTAGGGGATCACATTAGGGTGTTGTAGATTTAATATAGCTGGCAGCGGGGTCCGGGAGCAGCGGTTTAGGGGTTAATAACTTTATCAGGTGGCGGCGGGGTCCGGGAGCGGCGGTTTAGGGGTTAATACATTTTTTATTGTTAGGATAGTGAGGGGGATAGCGGATAGAGGGTTAGACGTGTCGGGCTATGTTTAGGAGGCGTGTTAGACAGTACGGGTGATTTCATACTTTAGTCAGGTTTTGTAGGCGCTGGCAGTTTCTAAAGTGCCGTAAGTCACTGGCGACTCCAGAAATTTGTACTTACGCAGATTTCTGGACATCGCTGGTTTATCAGACTTACAGCACTTTAGCATCTGACGGCGCCGTATATGGGATAGCTCGAGTTGCGAGCTGAAACTGCGGGTGGCGGGTTCCCTCGCTTGCGCTGCAAACTACGCTGCATATCGGATCGTGCCCCTGAAATTTAAAACGAATTTTGATACATTTGTTTGTTCAAATCGAATTTCGAATGTTTATAAAACATTACATTTTCAAATTTTCGTTTTCTAATTTTTCAATAAAATTCGAAAATATTTGTTCAAATGATAGAATGTTTAGCTATGCATTCATTTAATTTCAAAATGTAACATGCAAATGTGACATTCGAATTCAAATGTAAGATTCAAAATAGTATTTCTAGTCTAATATTCGAATTTGAATGCTACATTTGAATTCGAATGCCACATTCGAATTCGAAATAGTATTTCTAGTCTAATACTGTGTTTAATAAATGTAATATTCGAATGCTACATTCGAATTTGAATGTAACATTCATATTCGAAATAGTATTTCTAGTCAACAACTGTTTAATAAATGTAATGTTCGAATTGGAAATAGTATTTCTAGTCTACAACTGTGTTTAATAAATGTAATATTCGAATGCTACATTCGAATTCGAATGTAACATTCATATTCGAAATAGTATTTCTAGTCAACAACTGTTTGTTTAATAAATGTAATATTCAAATTCGAAATAGTATTTCTAGTCTACAACTGTGTTTTATAGATGTAATATTCAAATTCTAAAGTGACATTCGAAAACTGTAAATAACATTCGATTTTTTTTTTTATTTTTAAGAATATTCGTTCTTTTCAACATTCTATTATGTAAATCGAATTTCTACAATAACATTTCTTCTAACATTCGAATTTGAATATAAACACATTCGCCCATCCCTATTTCATTGTAGCTACTGACTGTAGGGAGAAAATTGAGGAGAAATTTTTGTGACCTACGTTGTAGTGACTTGTTATCTAGCCCTATGATTTTTACACCACACATGCACAGAAGCTCTATACAGCCTGGCAGTAGAGATGCATTCAAATTTGTACTACTGCAAAAACAACTGGAACCCCCCCACACACTCATTTTGCTGTATTCTTTGCATTTATTTGAAAACGCAAACCCAGGGCCCCTTTAACAAATAAACACCTAGATTACGAGTTGTGCGTTAGAGGCTATGCGGTGCTAACTAACAGTTTTGTCTCACCGCTCACTTCCCTACAGTGCTGGTATTACGAGTTTTCAGAAACCCGTCGTTAAAAGACAAGAAGTGAGTGTTGAGCAAAATTGTGCACCTTACCGCACTCCAATACCAGCGCTGCTTAAGTCAGCGGTGAGCTGGTGTAACGTGCTCGTGCACGATTCCCCCATAGGAGTCAACGGGGAGAGCTGGCTGGAAAAAAATTCTAACACCTGCCAAAAAGCAGCGTAAAACTCCTTAACGCAGCCCCATTGATTCCTATGGGGAAATAAAACACCCTAACATGAACCCCGAGTCTAAACACCCCTAATCCTACACTTATTAACCCCTAATATGCCGCCTCCAACATCGTCGACACCTGCATTATATTATTAACCCCTAATCTGCCGCTCCGGACACCACCGCCACCTACATTATATCTATTAACCCCTAATCTGCTGCCCCAACATCGCCGACACCTATATACTAGTTATTAACCCCCAATCTGCCGCCCCCTACGTCGCCACCACTATATTAAAGTTATTAACCCCTAAACCTAAGTCTAACCCTAAACCTAACAACCACTAACTTAAATATAATTACAATAAATCTAAATAAATATTCCTATCATTAACTAAATAATTCCTATTTAAAACTAAATACTTACCTATAAAATAAAGCCTAAGCTAGCTACAATATAACTAATAGTTACATTGTAGCTAGCTTAGGGTTTATTTTTATTTTACAGGCAATTTTGTATTTATTTTAACTAGGTAGAATAGTTATTAAATAGTTATTAACTATTTAATAACTACCTAGCTAAAATAAATACAAATTTACCTGTAAAATAAAACCTAGCCTAAGTTACAATAACACCTAACACTACACTATAATTAAATAAATTTACTAAATTAAATACAATTAAATAAATTACATACAATTAGCTAAATTAAATTAAATTAGCTAAAGTACAACCCCCCCCACTAAATTACAGAAAATAATAAACAAATTACAGATATTTAAACTAATTACACCTAATCTAATAGCCCTATTAAAATAAAAAAGCCCCCCTAAAATAAAAAAAAAACCCTAGCCTAAACTAAACTACCAATAGCCCTTAAAAGGGCCTTTGTGGGGCATTGCCCCAAAGTGATCAGCTCTTTTACCTGTAAAAAAAATACAAACCCCCCCCAACAGTAAAACCGACCACCCACACAACCAACCTCCCAAATAAAATACTATCTAAAAAAACGTAAACTCCCCATTGCCCTGAAAAGGGCATTTGGATGGACATTGCCCTTAAAAGGGCAGTTAGCTCTTTTGCCGCCCAAAGTCCCTAACCTAAAAATAAAACCCACCCAATACACACTTAAAAAACCTAACACTAACCCCCTGAAGATCGACTTACCGGGAGATGTCTTCATGCAAGCTGGGCCGAAGTCCTCAATGAAGCCGGGAGAAGTCTTCATCCAAGACGGACGAAGTGGTCCTCCAGACGGGCAGAAGTCTTCATCCAGACGGCATCTTCTATCTTCATCCATCCGGCGCGGAGCGGGTCCATCTTCAAGACATCCGACGTGGAGCATTCTCTTCTGCCGACGGACTAAAGACGAATGAAGGTACCTTTAAGTGACATCATCCAATCAGCCAATAGGATTGAGCTGGCATTCTATTGGCTGTTCCAATCAGCCAATAGAATGCGAGCTCAATCCTATTGGCTGATTGCTAATGTATGGAACAAAAAAAAAATGTAGTTGATGCAGTTAAACCCATTTATTACACTATTAAGTAGTGATTCAGCAATGTCCTGGTTAGTTAATTGATTTTTGAGTGGACCAATAAATATTTATGGTTCACTTTTGTTCTTAACATTCCTGACCAATTAAAAAAAACACAAAAAGCAATCTTTTTTTGTGCTGCTGGCTTGTAGCAATAGCACTAGCGACTAATTTATTAAAGGGACACTCAACCCAAATTTTTTTATTTTGTGATTCAAATACAGCATGAAATTTTAAGCAACTTTCTAATTTACTCCTATTATCAAAGTTTCTTCATTCTCGTGGTATCTTTATTTGAAATGTGGCACATTTGTTCACCTTTTTTTGATCTGAAGAAAGGGACTTGAGTTCCCTGAAACGTCATCTAATAAAGTTGACCTTTTTTTTTACAAAATCCTGAGAGTGCACTATTTATTGGGAGTGTACAGGGAGTGCAGAATTATTAGGCAAGTTGTATTTTTGAGGATTAATTTTATTATTGAACAACAACCATGTTCTCAATGAACCCAAAAAACTCATTAATATCAAAGCTGAATAGTTTTGGAAGTAGTTTTTGTTTGATTTTAGTTATAGCTATTTTAGGGGGATATCTGTGTGTGCAGGTGACTATTACTGTGCATAATTATTAGGCAACTTAACAAAAAACAAATATATACCCATTTCAATTATTTATTTTTACCAGTGAAACCAATATAACATCTCAACATTCACAAATATACATTTCTGACATTCAAAAACAAAACAAAAACAAATCAGTGACAATATAGCCACCTTTCTTTGCAAGGACACTCAAAAGCCTGCCATCCATGGATTCTGTCAGTGTTTTGATCTGTTCACCATCAACATTGCGTGCAGCAGCAACCACAGCCTCCCAGACACTGTTCAGAGAGGTGTACTGTTTCCCTCCTTGTAAATCTCACATTTGATGATGGACCACAGGTTCTCAATGGGGTTCAGATCAGGTGAACAAGGAGGCCATGTCATTAGATTTTCTTCTTTTAAACCCTTTCTTGCCAGCCACACTGTGGAGTACTTGGACGCGTGTGATGGAGCATTGTCCTGCATGAAAATCATGTTTTTCTTGAAGGATGCAGACTTCTTCCTGTACCACTGCTTGAAGAAGGTGTCTTCCAGAAACTGGCAGTAGGACTGGGAGTTGAGCTTGACTCCATCCTCAACCCGAAAAGGCCCCACAAGCTCATCTTTGATGATACCAGCCCAAACCAGTACTCCACCTCCACCTTGCTGGCGTCTGAGTCGGACTGGAGCTCTCTGCCCTTTACCAATCCAGCCACGGGCCCATCCATCTGGCCCATCAAGACTCACTCTCATTTCATCAGTCCATAAAACCTTAGAAAAATCAGTCTTGAGATATTTCTTGGCCCAGTCTTGACGTTTCAGCTTGTGCGTCTTGTTCAGTGGTGGTCGTCTTTCAGCCTTTCTTACCTTGGCCATGTCTCTGAGTATTGCACACCTTGTGCTTTTGGGCACTCCAGTGATGTTGCAGCTCTGAAATATGGCCAAACTGGTGGCAAGTGGCATCTTGGCAGCTGCACGCTTGACTTTTCTCAGTTCATGGGCAGTTATTTTGCGCCTTGGTTTTTCCACACGCTTCTTGCGACCCTGTTGACTATTTTGAATGAAACACTTGATTGTTCTATGATCACGCTTTGCAATTTTAAGAGTGCTGCATCCCTCTGCAAGATATCTCACTATTTTTTACTTTTCTGAGCCTGTCAAGTCCTTCTTTTGACCCATTTTGCCAAAGGAAAGGAAGTTGCCTAATAATTATGCACACCTGATATAGGGTGTTGATGTCATTAGACCACACCCCTTCTCATTACAGAGATGCACATCACCTAATATGCTTAATTGGTAGCAGGCTTTCGAGCCTATACAGCTTGGAGTAAGACAACATGCATAAAGAGGATGATGTGGTCAAAATACTCATTTGCCTAATAATTCTGCACACAGTGTATACTGTATATATATATATATATATATATATATATATATATATATATATATATACTTACACATACATATACATATTTAGACATGTATATGTATGTATCTCTATGTTAAAGCCCTTTGCATGCCTTTTTTCTCTAAAATCTCATATCTTTATGCAATTTTTTTTATTACATTTTTATCAGGCAGTGTTAATATGAGTGTAACTGTACTTTTAAATGCACTTTTGATGTGAGCACTGAAGTTGCGATATCCCGACGCACGTTAAATTCAATTGTGCTCAAGCAAACGCGTTTACTTTTAACTTGTGATACGCATGCTACTTCTGACAAACGCAAAGAGCCGTGATAAACCTCTTATCTCTTGAGAGCATCAGCAAGCACGCCCTATGAAAGCAGCAATATCAGGATTTACTCTAAAAAAAATTCTGATTCAAAATAAAAAGAAGAAAGGTGGAGATAGACTGCCTTTGACAATTACTTTTAGTGATGATGAACAGGAGCTTGTAAGCATCATTAAAATATGTTGCCAAATTGCACAATATGATAAAAGCACTTTACTAATGTGAAACCACTCAAATCCGACATTACTTGGGCACTAGCCTCGGAGACAGACTCTACATGCTTCTATTTTAACCCCACCCAATCAATTGTAGCATTTTGTTTGGGCAAGCCTGTATGACTAAAATCCAATATTTAGTGCCTGACTGGCTGTCTTTAATATCAATTATTAGTAATACTGTGGCAGGATTGGATAGGGGAGAATAGGAACATGAACAGTCATACCCCTGTACACTATTACAAACAAAGGAGCAGATTAGCCAAACAATATACCGCCTCTTCCTCTCTTCATGAATTAAATTATTTGGTTAACCAATCATTTGTTCTTTGTCCATTTTGTCCAATAGTGTATTAAGCTGAAGTGGCATATATTCAGAATGCACATTTCTGTTAATCAGAACATTGGGAAATAGAAACATGGAGTAGAACCAGAAAGCCCAACGAGTAATCATATATCTGAATAGCATTATCATTTTTTATGACAGCCATAAAAGGGACATTTAACACTAAATAAATGCTAAATAGAATAATGCATTCAAAGAAAAGATTAGTCTAAGAATAACATGTAGATGTATTTTTTTTTTTTAAAGTTTCATTATCTGTTTAAATACTGACAAAATACGTTTTAATGTCTATAAACAATGGGAGCTGCCATGTTGTAACTTACTGTAGGTTACCTTCTCTGCTGTGGCCAATTAGGCACAGTTATAGATAGGCAACTAGAGTGTGCAGCCAATGGCTGTGTGGAATATAACAGTGTTCTGTACTTCCATTTCTAACAGTAACTTAAATGCTCACAATTTCAGAATGGAATTACAGGAAAAGGAACAAAATAAATAATGAAAGTATATTGTAGAGTAGTTTACATACTGTATATATATATATATATATATATATATATATATATATATATATATATATATATATATATATATATATATGATGTACCACTTTATATGACTATCTCAAATTGTTTAATGTCCCTAAATTCAATTACCATAACCATAGATGCCCTACCAACTCTATTTGAAGCCTAGGCAAATTGCTTTTGAACCTGCTACTCTAACTTGATAAAATGCCACCTTGTTGTAGATTAGAGTTGTATTGTTCCTAATACATTTATTCTTTGCTATATAACAATATTGATCATATCCCTTTAAAGTAACCTTTAAACAATGAACAGTCAGTGACCTGATGCAGTTTTTGACCTATAGTTTAATCTGTACGGCAAACTGTTATATTCTTTATCTAAATTACTAAGAATTTTTTTCTAGTTGTGCAGTCGGCATTTCTGAAAAGCTAAAGGTAAGTAATATAACAATCTTCTGCACCTGTCCTCTTAATCAGCTTTATTTTTTAAATAACTTACAGGTTTTATAATAATGTACAATGTATTCTCGTTATCTATTAGTAAGATAGATAATCATAGAAAGACCACCTGCCTTTAGAAAGCTAGTCATATAGTAAGAAAAGACAGTTTATACTTAGGGCATATATTTTTATAATCAGTTATTTTTTTATTTGGTTGCAGGTACCTTTATTGCACTTGAATATCCAAGAGCACTAATACTAATATTTAAACAGTCACATACATTTCTAGCAATATACAGCACCTTCTTAATTTTTTATAGAATATTCTCCACCATCAAAACAATGTTGCACATAGTAAAATATAATATTCAAATATAGGGGGCATGAATGCACTGCCTATCTGGTAGCTAATCTAACAGGCGTATTAACTCAAAGATAGCATGAAATGACGTTCACTTTTAAGAAAAAAATGATTTTTTTTTGTTATACACCTCTGGAATGCTGAGAACTACATTAGATGTTCCTTCCTCATCTCTTTGCATAACACTCAAATACATGTATAGCAATCCATGCATAAATCTTTATATAAATATATATATATATATATATATATACAGGTGGCTCTCGGTTTACGATGGTTCAAGTTGCGCCGTTTCAAAATAACGCCCTTTTTTCAGTCATGTGACTGCTATTGAAAAGCATTGACTGCTATTGAAAAGCATTGAGAAGTAGTGCATTCATTAAAATAGCCAGTAGGTGGAGCTGTCCGCTTGTGTTGCAGCAAAGAGATGCAAAGCCAAGCAAGCCAGACGTGATCAATGGATCAGCTTTCAAAGGAACAAGATCTAGCAGCCACTTCCCTTAGCTGCAGACTCAATGCAGAGAACTGTTTGCAGAAAAAGGCAAGTAAAAAACATTTTTGTTCATTAAACTTAGTTTGATGATGATACAGCCTGTTGTGTAATTATGTTATTAGGTGCTGTTTAGCAAATGTTTTTGTTCATTAAACTTAGATTGATGATGATACAGTCTGTGTTTGTGTGATAATTTTATTAGGTGCTTTTAGCAAATGTTTTTGTTCATTAAACATAGTTTGATGATGATACAGTCTATTTTAATAGGTTTATAATGCTGTTTAGCATTTAAAGTCTTCATTTCAAAGCTTTAAAAATAATGTATTAGGTGTTACTTATGACAATTTTGAGAGGGGCCTGGAACCTAACTCCCTTACTTTCCTTTGACTTACATTATAAACTGGGTTTCAATTTACAACAGTTTCGATTTACAACCATTCCTTCTGGAACCTAACTGAGGGCTACC
Source organism: Bombina bombina (assembly GCF_027579735.1). NCBI lineage: Eukaryota > Metazoa > Chordata > Amphibia > Anura > Bombinatoridae > Bombina > Bombina bombina. Next base: position 683,595,266 of record NC_069502.1, on the reverse strand, counting down.
TGTATATATATATATATATATATATATATATATATATATATATATATATATATATATATATATATATATAAAAATTCCCTTGAGCAACTAGTAAAAGAACCAACACGTAAAGGAACTATATTAGATTTAGTACTTACAAACAGTGATATAGTATCTGAAGTGTGGGTGAGAACTTAGGCTCTAGTGGTCATCAATCGGTATGGTATCATCAGTCAGGCAAAGGTATTGTGCAACCATAGCAAAACAAAAGTTTTAGACTTTAGAACAACTGATTTTTCTTACATGGACCGATACCTAAATATTGGCTAGATTACAAGTGTTGCGATACGGCTTTCAACGCTGAAAAAAATAGCCATTCCAGCGTAATGGCTATGGGCGAGATTACATATGTGGCGCAAGCTTCAGCGCAACTGCTGAAACACCTTTCAAATCGGGGTATCACATAAACCCCGCTGGCAGTTCATAACGTGCCGTAAGTCGGATAAACTAGCGATGTGCAGAAATGAGCATAAATACACATTTCTGGAGTCGCCAGTGACTTAAGGCACATTAGAAACTGCCGGCGCCTAAGAAAATAAAAAATGTCAATTCTCCCGTAAAAGTCTAACCCGCCTACCAAAAATAAACCTGACACGTAAAACCCCTATATCCACCATCAAACCCACATCAAAACTAATAATAAATGTATTAACCCCTAAACCGACAACCCCCCACAACGCAATATGCCTAATTAAACTATTAATCCCTAATCCGCCATTCACACACATTGCGATTTAAACTATTAACCCCTAAATCTCCAAACACACCACCCGCCGCTGCAGATCCAAAGTGAGGCTGTATGACGATATTGAGCAGTGGTAGGACTAAACCATCCCAATTTGGCAACAGGGGTGCTAGCTGTGCCAACATCGCAAACTACCTAATATATATATTAACCCTTAATCCGCCATTTACCCACATCGCAAAGTCCCTATTTAAACTATTAACCCCTAATCTGCCATTAACCTACATCACAATAAACCTAATAAAACTATTAACCCGTAATACGCCATTAACCCACAACGCAATAAACCTAATAAAACTATTAACCCTTAATCCGCCATTAACCCACAACGCAATAAACCTAATAAAACTATTAACCCCTAATCCGCCATTAACCTTCAACACAATAAACCTAATAAAATTATTAACCCCTAATCCGCCATTAACCCACAAAGCAATAAACCTAATAAAACTATTAACCCCTAATCCGCCAAACCTACACAACGCAATAATCCTAATAAATCTATTAACCCCTAATCTGCCAAACCCTAACAATGCAAATAACTAATTAAATTACTAAGCCCCCTAACCTAACACCTCCTAAATTAACCCCAATTACCTAAATTAAAAAATACCAAGTTACAATTAAAATAAAAAAGCTAACATTACTTAAAAATAAAAAAACCTAAGATTAAATTTATCTAAGATTACAAAAAATAAAAAAGTCTAACATTACATAAAATAATAAACCAAATGATCAAAAATAAAAAAGAATTGAACCTAATCCCTATGAAAATAAAAAAGTCCCCCCAAAATAAAAACACCCCCTAATCTAATACTAAACTACCAATAGCCCTTAAAAGGGCCTTTTGTAGAGCATTGCCTTAAATTAAACAGCTCTTTTACCTTAAAAAATACTAAGTCCCCCCTCTAAAAGTAAAAACCCCCACCCACCAAACCACCAAAAACCCCCCAAAAAAAACTAACACTAAAAAATCATAAACTACCCTTTGCCCCTAAAGGGGCATTTGTATGGGCTCTTTTAAGAATGCCCATTAAATCCCTAATCTAAAAAAAAAATAAAAATAATAATTTAAAAAAATCCTAAATCTAACCCCCAAATAGGTACTCACCGTTCCTTATTTGAACAGCCAATAGGATTTCAGTAGCTCTCATCCTATTGGCTGATTTGAATTTGAATAATCAAATCAGCCAATAGGAATTCAAGGGACGCCATATTTAAACTCGTACCTTGAATTCACTATTCAGTGTATGGGGCGATCGTATGAAGAGGATCCTCCACCCTCCATGGCTCCGTGCTCTGCTCCGCGCCGGCTTGGTCCTAGATGCAGAAGGAAGTGGTCCCTGGTTGGAAGAAGATGTCGGCCGCTTGGAAGAAGACTTCACCGCCTGGAACAGGACCTTCTCTGCCGGACTTCAGAAATGGTGAGTACCTATTTGGGGGTTAGATTTAGGATTTTTTTTTTTGGGGGGGGGTTTAGATTAGGGATTTATTGGGCACTCTTAAAAGAGCTGAATGCCCTTTTAAGGGCAGTAAAAGCACTAAATGCCCATACAAATGCCCCTTTAGGGGCAATGGTTAGTTTAGGATTTTTTAGTGTTAGGTTTTTTATTTTGGGGGGTTTGTTTGGTGGTGAGTTTTACTGTTAGAGGGGGGACTTAGTATTTTTTAAGGTAAAAGAGCTGTTTAACTTAGGACAATGCCCTACAAAAGGCCCTTTTACGGGCTATTGGTAGTTTAGCATTAGATTAGGGGGTGTTTTTATTTTTGGGGGCTTTTTATTTTCATAAGGATTAGGTTTATTTTTTTTTATTTTGGATCATTTTGTCTATTATTTTCTGTAATGTTAGACTTTTTTTATTTTTGGTAATTTTAGAATAATTTATTTTTTTATTTTTAAAAAATGTTACCTTTTTTATTTTAATTGTATCTTATTATTTTTAAATTTAGGTAATTGGGGTTAATTTAGGGGGTTTAGTAATTTAATTAGTTATTTGCGTTGTGGGTTAATGGCGGATTAGGGGTTAATAGTTTTATTAGGTTTATTGTAATGTGGGTTAATAGCGGATTAGGGGTTAATAGATTTATTAGGTTTATTGCAATGTGGGTTAATGGCGGATTAGGGGATTGTGGTTGACAGGTAGATAGATATTGCGCATGCGTTAGGTGTTAGTTACTTTTTTTTAGGGAGTTACGGTGCTCACATACTCAGCGCAAGGCTTGCTGCTCCTGCCTATGTGTGGCGAGGTGAAAATGGAGTAAAATGTCTCCATTTACGCCACGTAAGTCCTTGCACTGAATATGTGATACCGATTTGCGATGTGGTTCTATGTTAGCTTATGGGAGTAAAAATTGCGGGCAACAGGTGAAATATACGCACTGCATTTATATGTGATACCAAAACCATGTAAAAACGAGTCGTGTCGGTATAGATATACCGCAAGCATTTTAGCCTTTAACGCAACGTCCATTCTGCATTTAAAGAAAATTATGTTTTTCAAAGCGCCGCTATTACAGCTTGTGTGTTCAGGCTAAAAAATTTGTCAGAAAAAAGTCTACTACCTAAATTCAGAAAAAGTGTTATTGCATTGTCTGTTTTATTATGTACGATTCTACTGTAACTCAGCATTCAGCCAATCCCACTGCATCAGAAAAGGTCCTGCACCTGCTGTGGTTATCACTGTTACCAGGTAACTGCTCTGGTGGTGGGGATTGTTCAGGGTAGGGATGACTGTAGAAGAATGCAGCAGAAAGCTAGAGTGGCAGGCACATGAGGAGTTGAATATATGCAGCTGCAGACACTGCTCTCTTCAATCTTGAGGCTGTGTGACTGTCTTACACTGTACCCCTGCAGCCTTGGACAGACAGCATCCAGTCTGCTTGTCCCCTGCTCTTTCTGATGTGGCCCTCAGATCAACTAACTGAAGTTTGTTAGGGGAACAGTGCTTTGTAGAAAGGTAGAATCAAAGTAGTGGAAACAGCATGCGAGATTTTCTTTCAATGGGGCACGGAGCAACAGACTTGCCAAGTCTCACCAAAGTCCATAAATTTCAAAGAACTCCAGCCACCAATTTCTTTAAAAGACCTTTATTCTTTTGTCTTGGGTCCCAACAAGACAAAAGAATAAAGGTCTTTTAAAGAAATTAGTGGCTGGAGTTCTTTGAAATGTATGGACTTTGTAGAAAGGTGTCAGTGCCCCTCCCCCCTGCATCATTGTCCAGTGCAGGGTGAGAGGGAACTTGTTTCTAGCAGAGAAGTTACATGTGCTACTTTGCTGTGGCTGATGTATAATGTCATGCTGATACTTCACACATTAAGGTAAGGTTTATTTTTATAGATTTTTTTCTCTCTGTCTCGGATCTTACAGCTTCCCATGGTAGTTCTGCTGTTCCAGTCAGTAAACTTATATTTGTCTGCACCTCCATGATTACTCTCGGTCTTTACCTTGTTTTGCTCCTGTTGGCTGCCCTAAATATCTTTAACCAGCCCTAAATCTCTTTAACCAGCTAACCTCACACCCGAATCACATTCAAAAGCATCAGCTTGCTTGATTAGATGATCCATAGCTGATCTTGTTCTCCCCAAATATCAGGATCCCCCTTACAGGTCAGACACACCTCAGTATACTGCACAGTGCACACATACTTTGTATTTTTAATATTGGCCCCAGTACAGATTACTAAAGCCTTTTCGACTTTTATTGGAAATAAAAAAATACCCCATCTAAATGAATTATGTGAGATGCCATTTAGTTGTCGTTTATTTAATGTGTCCTGTTTGTTATGCCAAGTGTGGTTATATTATTATGTATGCTGTAAAGTATGTGTGTGTAAGAGGGAATGTATGTATGTAGTATTTGTATATGTACATGTATATGATTATATAGAGTGTGTACATAAATTTGTATGTGCTCTGTAGTGTGTGTTTGTGTGTACATGTATATGTGTATGCTCTGGAGAGTGTGTGTTTGTGTGTACTTGTGTATGTGTATGCTCTGTAGTGTGTGTTTGTGTGTGCATGTGTATGCTCTGGAGAGTGTGTGTTTGTGTGTACATGTATATGTGTATGCTCTGGAGAGTGTCTGTTTGTGTGTGCATGTGTATGCTCTGGAGAGTGTGTGTTTGTGTGTACATGTGTATGCTCTGTAGTGTGTGTGTTTGTGTGTATATGTGTATGCTCTGTAGTGTGTGTTTGTGTGTACATGTGTATGTGTATGCTCTGGAGAGTGTGTGTTTGTGTGTACATGTGTAAGTATATGCTCTGGAGAGTGTGTGTTTGTGTGTACATGTGTATGTGTATGCTCTGGAGAGTGTGTTTTTGTGTGTACGTGTGTATGCTCGGCAGAGTGTGTGTTTGTGTATACATGTGTATGTGTATGCTCTGGAGAGTGTGTATTTGTGTGTACTTGTGTATGTGTATGCTCTGGAGAGTGTGTGTTTGCATTTACATGTGTATGTGTATGCTCTGGAGAGTGTGTGTGTACATGTGTATGCTCTGGAGAGTGTGTGTTTGTGTGTACATGTGTATGCTCTGGTGAGTGTGTGTTTGTGTGTACATGTATATTTGTATGCTCTGGAGGGTGTGTGTTTGCGTGTACATGTATATGTGTATTATTATTATTATTTTTAATTTTAAAGCGCCAACAGATTCCGCAGTGCTGCCCATGGGTACAAGGATAAAGTACAATGGAGAAACAATACGATAAGACAAAATTTTACAGACAAAAACAGGGGGAATAGAGGGCCCTATTCCCGTGGGAACTTACAATCTAGATGGGTAGGATGGGAAACAGGAGGTGGGGACTGCAAAGGTGAGAATGATATTAGTGAGGAGATAGAGGGCAGCTGTTAGTTAAGTGAAGTTAGTATGTTAATAAGTCGGGTGATAAGCTTCCCTGGACAGAAAGGTCTTTTGGGAACGTTTAAAGGAGGAGAGGTTAGGGGCAAGTCTGACAGCACAAGGAAGTGTGTTCCAGAGGGTTGGTGCCGCACGAGAGAAGTCCTGTAGTCTAGCATGAGAGGAGGTGATGGTAGAGGACGCAAGAAGCAGGTCATTGTTGGATCTTAGGGGGCAGGCAGGAGTGTATTTGTTGATAAGTGAGGACAGGTAGGGTGGGGCAGCATTGGTGAGGGCTTTGTAGGTCAGGGTGAGAATTTTGAATTTAACTCTGTTGTGAATGGGGAGCCAGTGAAGGGACTCACAGAGAGGTGTAGCAGAAACAGAGCGTCAAGAGAGGTGGATTAGTCTGGCAGATGCATTTAGGATGGATTGGAGGGGAGAGAGGCGGGAGAGAGGGAGGCCAGTTAGTAAGTTGTTACAGTAGTCAAGTCGGGAAATGACCAACGAGTGGATTAGCTGTTTAGTAGTTTCAGCACTTAGAAACGGACACATTTTGGAGATATTGCGTAGGTGGTTGCAGCAGGATGAAGAGAGCAATTGGATGTGGGAAATGAAGGACAGATTTGAGTCAAGCGTGACTCCAAGGCAGCGGACTTGGGGTGATGGGGAGATAGTGGTGCTGCCAACAGTGATGGAAAAATTAGAAACCGGAGTAGAGTTAGAGGGGGGAATTAGAAGTAGTTCGGTCTTGGACATGTTTATACTTAGGTGGTGAGAGGCCATCCAGGAGGAATTGCCAGATAAGCAGTCGCTGATGTGAGAACTGACAGAAGGAGAGAGTGCAGGGGTGGAAAGGTAGATCTGGGTATCGTCAGCATAGAGATGATAGCTGAAGCCATAGCTGTTGATAAGTTTACCCAGTGAAGACGTGTAAATAGAGAAGAGTAGAGGACCCATGACAGAGCCTTGAGGTACTCCAACAGACAGAGGCAAAAGAGAGGAGGAGTCACCAGCAGAAGAGACGGAGAAGGATCTGTTAGAGAGATAAGAGTGAATCCAAGAGAGGGCAGTGTCACAGACCCCAAGAGAGCTGAGAGTCTGTAGGAGAAGGGGATGGTCAACAGTGTCGAAGGCAGCAGAGAGGTCCAGTAAGATGAGTATAGAGTAGTAGCCTTTGTTTTTAGCAGAAAGGAGATCGTTAGTAACCTTGGTGAGGGCAGTCTCAGAGTGTTGGGGATGGAAGCCAGATTGCAGTGGGTCGAGCAATGAGTTGGAGGACAGGAATTGGGTTAGGCGATTGAAAACTAGTTTTTCAAGTAATTTTGAAGCTAGCGGGAGCAGTCATATGGGGCGGTAGTTTGCAGGGGAGTTAGGGTCAAGGGAGGGTTTTTTGAGGATGGGGGTGACCTTTGCATGTTTGAAGGAGGCAGGGAATGAGCCGGTAGAAAGGGATAGGTTAAATATGTGAGTAAGAGCCGGAGTGAGGGTGGGAGACAGAGGGGGAATTAGATTTGAAGGAATAGGGACAAGTGGGCAGGTAGTGAGGTGAGAGGAAGACAAAAGGAAAGCCACTTCGCTGTCAGTGGTTGTTAGGAGGATGTAGAGAGTGGCAGAGGGGGTGACTGGGAGTGAAGTTGGGAGATATCAGGTATGTGTTGGGATGTTTCTTCAGATGGCAAGTGTTTTATTGAAAAAATAGTCAGCAAGGTCTTGAGCACTGAATGCAGATGAGGGGGTGGTGCAGGTGGGTAGAGGAGAGAGTTGAAAATGGAGAATAGTCTTTTAGGGTTTGAAGAGTGAGTGGATATAAGAGAAGAGAAGTATGTTTGCTTAGCTAAGCGAAAGGCAGAGGTGTAAGAATAAACTTAAAGAGTGAACTTATAGTGCAGGTTCAGAGCGGGATTTCCTCCAGGCACGTTCAGCAGTGCATGAGCATTTTTGTAGGTAGCGTGTTTGTTGGGAGTGCCAGGGCTGGAGCTGATGACATGGGGCTTTGCGAAGTTGGGGCGGAGCGAGAGTGTCAAGTGCAGCGGAGATAGTATTGTTATAGTTGGTTATAGCAAGGTCAGGGCAGGATATCGTGGAAGTGTGGGAGAGGGGTATATGAATAAGATTGGAGAGTTGGGGAGGGTCCACAGTGTGCAGATTTCTACTGGTGCGGGGGCAGGAGGGGGAAGTAGGTTTAGCATCTATATTGGGATTAAAGGTGAGTAGATGGTGGTCAGAGATGGGAAATGGTCGACAGGCAACATCATAGAGAGAGAGCAGAGATAGGAGAATACCAGATCAATAGAGTGTCCATCACGGTGGGTAGGGAATAGGGTGGATTGTGAGAGGCCGAAGGAGTTAGTGAGTGAGAGAAATTTAGAGGCAGCAGGGGCAGATGGGTTGTCAATAGGGATGTTGAAGTTCCCCAGAATTAGGGTAGGTGTATTTGTAGAAAGAAAGTGAGGAAGCCAGGCAGCAAAGTTGTCAAGGAATTGGGAGGTTGGTCCAGGGGGGCGATAGATAACTGCCACTCTGAGAGAGAGGGGGGAGAACAGGCGGATGCAGTGGACTTCAAAGGAAGAAAAGGAGAGAGATGGAAATGGAGATGGGTACTTACTGATAGGAGCAGGAGGGGGAGAGTAAGATGCCAACACCGCCACCATGTCTCTCACCTGGCCTAGGTGTATGGCTAAAGTGAAGACCACCATGAGTGAGAGCAGCAATGGAAGCAGTGTCAGTGGAAGATAGCCAGGTTTCAGTAATTGCTAAAAGGTTAAAAGTGTTGGAAACAAACAGGTCATGAACAGCAAGTTTGTTGCAGACAGAGCGAGCATTCCAGAGGGCACAAGAAAAGAGAGGGGATAGGCGCTGTGGGTTAATGGAGATGAGATTGTTGGTATTGCGTGACCTCGAATTTTTGCTGTGGGAGACGGAGCGAGAGTGTAAAAGTGTGTATGCTCTGGAGAGTGTGTGTGTACATGTGTATGCTCTGGAGAGTGTGTGTTTGTGTGTACATGTGTATGATCTGGAGAGTGTGTGTTTGTGTGTACATGTATATTTGTATGCTCTGGAGAGTGTGTGTTTGCGTGTACATGTGTATGTGTATGCTCTGGAGAGTGTGTGCATGTACATGTGTATGCTCTTGAGAGTGTGTGTTTGCGTGTTCATGTGTATGCTCTGGAGAGTGTGTGTTTGCGTGTACATGTATATGTGTATGCTCTGGATAGTATGTATATGTGTTTGCTCTGGAGAGTGTGTGTTTGTGTGTACGTGTGTATGCTCTGGAGAGTGTGTGTTTGTGTGTACGTGTGTATGCTCTGGAGAGTGTGTGTTTGCGTGTACATGAATATGTGTATGCTCCGGATAGTATGTGTTTGTGTTTGCTCTGGAGAGTGTGTGTTTGTGTGTACGTGTGTATGCTCTGGAGAGTGTGTGTTTGTGTGTACGTGTGTATGCTCTGGAGAGTGTGTGTACGTGTATGTGTATGCTCTGGAGAGTGTGTGTGTGTACATGTATATGCTCTGGAGAGTGTTTGCGTCTACATGTGTATGCTCGGAAGAGTGTGTGTGTGTACATGTGTATGCTCTGGAGAGTGTGTGTGTATATGGGTTAGGGGAGTTTGTTATTGTTACGGTACCAACAGGATACCAAGGGTTAATACCAGATGAAAGATGTCCTGAATATGGGATCAGCAACTCACAACCCAGCTAATTCCCCCCTCAAACATGAGACCAGGCTCCACATTGAAGGTAAAAACAGAATGCACTTTATTGAAGGCTATATGCCCAGTATTTATGCAGGTCTGACCCCAGATGGGGGGTTGAAAGAATATTGTACATTAGATAGAGGGAAAACGCCCTTTGACATGATACAATAGAATTACATTACTTAAGCAGATAAAAAATTTAGTCTTTCTTATCACTTGGGCGTCTGCTCTCTGGATGTGATTAAACAAAGTGAATGTTTATCACTAAACTTAATTACAGTACACAATAGCTGAGGCTAGCAACCTTGTCTTTAGAAAATAGCTTCTTAAAGCTGAACAAAGTTAACTCTTTCAGTGCTGACAGAAGGGTCTGTCACATAGCTCCCTCCTAGTGGAACACTCCGGCAGACCCGGCTTGACCCTTTGGCGGGTCAACCTGGGGATGACCGGACTAGGAGGTGGTAGGCATGTCAGTTTGCCGGGGCAATCCATCTGTATTCCCATTATGAGAGAGAATTCCTGCCCGTATAAATAAGGGTTCAACTTCTTCAGTGCCCAGACCAGGGCTAAACAGTCCTTCAAAATATCATTGGCTTCTTTACGTGTTTTTTGTACCTGCTCTTTATAGGTATCCACAATCCCTTCATACTGACATAGGGTGCCCTTGAGTTGCTGCACCTCACTATGGGCCAGCGTCAGCTTCTCCTCCAGTATCGCTAAGTCTGTCTTTAATGTTTCATATTCCACTCTCAAGCTGGTGTTTTCTGCAGTCTGTCGGTGCAGCTTGTCTAGCAGAGATTCCCGTTCTAAACGTGCTTTTTCATCTGCGCTCCTCTTCTCTCCCGCTAGCACTGTTACGTGATTGTTTATCGTGACCATTTCATCCTCTACTTGGCTCTTCTCCTTCATCAGCGCATTGTAACGGGACTCCCACGTATCAATAGCGGATAGGGATTTACTGAGCTCAGCATCCTGGGGCTCAGCAGCAGGTGGGTCAGTCTCTGCTGCACGGATCTGGGCACGGGTAGTCACAGGGTTAACATCAGCCGGACCCATAGGAGCATAGGCAGAAACAAGGGGGGCCAAGTTATTCCCAAGGAGAACATCAGCTGGTAAGTCCTTCATGACCCCCACATTCACAGGTCTAGCGCCCACTCCCCAATCCAAATGTACCCTGGCAACAGGTAGGCGGAACACAGTGCCCCCTGCTACCCTCACAGCCACAGTGTCTCCAGTGTGCTGTTTCTCAGACACCAAGTTCTTTTGAAGCAAGGTCATGGTAGCACCAGTATCCAGTAGACCACTGACCTCCTTCCCATTCACTTTAACCAGTTGCCAGTTATTCCGGTGGGCAGCTTGCACAAGGTCTGCTTCATGTAGGATGCCCCAGCATTCTTCCACCTCTACGCAGTGGGCTGCAGGCTGAGGGTTACGTGGGACTCCGCCGGCGGGTCTTCTCCAGGACTGTGCTTGGTTCGCTGCATTTAGGGGACACTCTGGTCTTTTGTGCCCAAGTTGCTTACATCCAAAGCACCGAATAGGTTGTGAGTAGCCCCGCAAATTCAAACGGGCTCTCTGAGGGTAGTTCGTGGCCAGAGGCCGTGTGGTATAGCTGTGCACCGGGGGTTGGTAACTGGCAGCTGCTGGGGTGACTGGGGGTCTGTACCCCACTCTAGCAGGGGGCTTAGTGGTAGCAGTGTCCAGTTTGCGGGCATCCGTATACTCATCTGCCAGGCGAGCAGCTTCATGCAGGGTGGAGGGTTTACGGTCCCGAACCCACTCTCTAACTCCTGCTGATAACTTGTCAAAGCAATGTTCCAACAGGAATAGCTGCAGCACCTCTTCCCCAGATACGGCTTGGCACCCCGCTATCCAGTGAGCTGCTGTGCGGTGCACCTTACATGCCCACTCAACGTAGGAATCTCCAGCTAGCTTAACAGTGTCTCTGAACCGTCTCCTGTATGCCTCCGGAGTAACCGCATACCTGGAGAGCAGAGCCTCTTTTACAGCATTATAATCCCCGACTTCCTCATCTGGAATGGCCCGAAAAGCCTTGCTGGCCCGGCCGGATAATTTTCCGGATAATATCATGACCCAGTTCTTTGCGGGTACCTTGTGTAGTGCACATTGCCTCTCAAAATCCGCAAGGTACCCATCAATCTCTCCTTCTGTTTCCAGGAAGTTTTTAAAAGCTGCAAAATTTACTTTTCTCTTTTCCACTGGAGTTGCTGTGACTTGGGCTGCTGCAGCGCCGCTTTGGTGAAGGAGGTTGGCCTCCACAGCTGCTATGACCCGGTCGATAATTTCGGCAGATGGGTTGGGGCCATAATGTGCCAGTCTTATTTTAACCGCCCGATCAAAGCTTGCTTCTTCGGGGGTTCTGTCTGATATGCTGGGCCCATTGGTTCCTTCGGTCCCTGGTACTCCTTCCATCTTGGTATTGTAATAATCCCCCTCTTCCTGAGGTTACTGGCTTGTGTAGTTGCTCTTCTGGGCGATGAGGATCATCCCGTCGCTTGCCACCAATGTTACGGTATCAACAGGATACCAAGGGTTAATACCAGATGAAAGATGTCCTGAATATGGGATTAGCAACTCACAACCCAGCTAATTCCCCCCTCAAACATGAGACCAGGCTCCACATTGAAGGTAAAAACAGAATGCACTTTATTGAAGGCTATATGCCCAGTATTTATGCAGGTCTGACCCAGATGAGGGGTTGAAAGAATATTGTACATTAGATAGAGGGAAAACGACCTTTGACATGATACAATAGAATTACATTACTTAAGCAGATAAACAATTTAGTCTTTCTCTTGGGCGTCTGCTCTCTGGATGTGATTAATCAATGTGAATGTTTATCACTAAACTTAATTACAGTACACAATAGCTGAGGCTAGCAACGATGTCTTTAGAAAATAGCTTCTTAAAGCTGAACAAACTCTTTCAGTACTGACAGAAGGGTCTGTTACAGTTATGTTAGGCATTACCTTGGTATTCATGAAAGTGGTAATTTTGCTGTACAGTGGCTGTCTAAACAATAAATATGTAGTCAATATCCCAAAACTGGTGCTTTTAGGGGGACCCAAGATAAATTCTTGCACCAGGGCCCTGTAGACATTAGGTCCGCCACTGATTTTTACTATGCAATGCCGTGCATGTACTTAAAAAAATTATACTGTATAATATATAAATAAATTAACAACCAACATTTAATTAATTAATTAATTAATTATTAAATAATTATATTAAATTAATCCACAGTGGAGTAATTTATATATTTATTTACTTATTAGTACTGCTTAGGTGCAGTTTCACATATTAAGAAATAAGTGGACATAGGAGCGCCTAGAAAGAGTGGCTAGTCCTGCTGCTAGTACAGTTTAACCCCTCAGGAGAAACTAAAATAGTGCGAAAAAGAAAAATGTGTAAAGCAGCGCTAAGAGCACGGACTGAAGTACTAATAAAAAATATATCTATACATATGAAGTACTAATAGAAAATATATCTATATATATATATATGTAAAGAGTTTATATCATACAAAATTTAATTTGTGGTTAAAACAAAGAATGAATAAATAAATTGCACAATCAATAATAAGATGACACTGGTAGATAAACAATATATAAGGATGTCTCCCAATGCTGAGTAAATGTAGCAATTGGATACAAAATATAGTTGAACAATATAGCAAGAGTAGCAGTATATTTAAAAATATAAAGGAACAGTTAAAAATTCTGATCGGGCTGATTGCTGTCCGCCACCTCAGAGGTGGCGGACGAGTTAAGGAGCAGCGTTCTTATGACCGCTGCTTCTTAACTTACATTTCCGGTTAGCTGGAAAGTACAAGGGTAGATAGCAGCATCCGCCCCCAAGCCTCTATAGTGGGAGTAGGATAAGCACAATTTTTACGGATGTATATTGTAATGCTGCTATATGCACATCAATTAACTTCTTAGCTTTCAAGCTGTTTCACACCACACATCTGTGCTGAGCTGTTTCAGAGTTTTTAGATGTTGCTCACAGTTATTTACTACTTTTTCATTATGAACCCATGCAAACTATATATATTTGTTACATTTAGCACAATGTATTTCATACATAAAATGAGTAGCTATAAAATTGCATCAGCATTTATGCTGCGTCCTGCAGCCAGGGGACCTGTCATAATTGATACAAGAGCTTTTAGAGGTTTTTAGAGGTTTTTGGGGCCCCTTGCACTTTTGATGTAAATTCGGGGACTTGCCCTGTACGCTTTAAATTTCTACTATGGAAATAGTGTAATCTCAGTGATCATCTAATTATAATGTGCAAACAGTACCTAAATTTCAAACAAAGGGTTTATCTTCATATAAATAAGGTAATTTAAAGGGACAGTCTACATGTGATTACATATTACCTTATTTTGTTTGTTGTACTGGAGACACCACGTTGCATCCACTGACACCTCATGCTTGTCAAAACTAAACAGTTTTTTTTATTAAAATACTTTGTTATGGGGGCGTGTCCGGACGGCTGACATGAATGGCAGCATAAACTGAAGCTCCTGAAAACATTTCACTCATCTGGTGTTTATTCATGCTTATAAACTAAACTTATAAATCATTTCTGCAGATTCTGTGGAGGATAACATCGCTTTGCCATTGGAGCTCTTTTGTTCTGTGAAAATATTGATGTACAGCAAGCCGGTCTGGACAATCATTTTGATAAGGCTACGGCCTACGATATTGATTTACATTCCCCCCTTGCCCTGGCAAGTAATCCAGGCTCAACTTACTAAAGGCTTTATTTGACAGGATGGAGGATTACCAGTTATACATATGCGCTGTTCTGAAAGACCTTGCACATAAAGTGGATGACGGGTTCAATGATTTGAAGACTCTCATTAAGCAAGATTGCAGGAAAGATGAAGCACGTCAAACTTTTCAACCTGACCAGGGCTCTACACCACGAGGTGGGGATCATCTACTTTCCCAACAGATGCCAATTTGCCAAATATTAGAGGACCATACGTTCTCCAGATCAAACATGGAGGAGAAAGCAGATCTTTACCAGGAGGCACCTATTACACTTGCTCTACTTGGTGTCTCTGCGTCAGCCCAGATACTTAGGAGGAAAGCCACCAAGTGTATATCAGGAGGTAGGCGGATCTCCGCCATTGAACTTAAATGTTTACCCTCACTCAAAATAGGAGCGATCGGGGAGCCGAGACAAGACCTCTTTTCTATGACACTTCTGCCGGGAGCTGCGGCCGACTCCCGTGTACGGGGCCCACAATTTCCTCAGAAGCTCGCCATATTAGAGTTGAGAGGCAAGCGGGGGAAAGCTATACCATGTGCCTCAAGGAACGAACAAGTAAGATATTACCGAGACTTACTGCTGGATCCTCACAGAACAGGCAAAAGACTATGGGACATTTGTTGTAGCATGCTAGCATTGATCCGGGTGGGAATAGGTTAGATTGAATGTAAAATGCAGGTCATGTCATAGTACTGTATAAATGTGACTTAACTAAAGATCTTCTAATTTTCTATTATGCCAAGTTTTTATTTTTATGTTTCTCTCTTTCAGCATAACAGCTTACATGTAATATGGGACAGCTAGCTTCTGTGACATACTTTGACTCCTATTGGTATAATTCCTGTATATAATGTTTAGCTGATAGTTTTAGCATATAGCTTTATCATTTTACAGTTATTAACATAAGTAGCTGGTTCATATGCCCATATATGATTCTACCACAGTGGCCCTTTGCAGCATCAAGGTTCATTAGTATATAATTAAATTTCTCAAAATATTGGATCCTATTTAAGAGGTATGATATATATGCCTTTATTAACACATTTCGGATGTTTTAGGGTTTTGTCTCAATTCCACAAATTCATACTTGACTGCACATATAGACTGTGGTTTAAGCGCAGCCGCATTTACAGCCACGTGCATATTTTGCAGACTTCTCCATTCTATCTATAGTAAAAGATAATGCGTAGCTACTCCAATGTTTCTCTTGCTCTTCAGGTAACGTGTTATTTTTATTTATCATAAGCCTATAATGTGCCATTCTAAATATGCATACAATTCACCATTAGATTTAGTTTTGCATATTGAGAGGTATGTGTCCGCGGTCTCAAATGTATTCATTCACCCAATATGGTGAATTCTACTGCGGTACTAATCCGCTACCTTCCATATATTTAAGCCAATTTTCCTCTTATGTAACATAAACGCGAATAGGTTCCAGAGTAACCTTATATGTTAAGTGAGGAAACATGGTTTATGGTGTCAGCTATATGGTATATTTTATCTCTTTATTATTACTACTATACTTTAATTAGTATTTTGCACCCTGCAGGGTAAAAATGTAGCTCTCATTTATGATCTTTATTCTACATATGACAGTTGAAAATATCATACTAATGGACAGAACACTTTGCTAATGAGGTACTATAGTAATATTCTGTACAAAAAAATAAAAATATAAGGTATCAATGTAAATCTTACGATATATATATCCGAGGTATACTGGTAATATAGTAGGATATACATGTTCTCAATATGTCTATAATGATTTACTGTTGTTATTAGCCATGTTCATTTTGCAATAACTTGTTTTCTTGTTTATATGTGGCTCTTGTTTTGTTTTGCTAATTACCTTAATAAAAATCTTTGATTTAAAAAAAAAAAAATACTTTGTTATTCGGCAGTAGTAAGAAGGCCACACAACTCCTCCCATACAATCAGTGGGCACGTCTATGTGTGATCTGCGTCCAATCAAAAGGCTCTCACTTGTAAAATCGATGATGCTGCACCCATAGTTTTTCACTGCCGGGAGTGGTTTCTACCAGACCCACAGGAATGAGAAAGCAGGAGGGAGGAGTTTGTTGGCCATATTAGAATGGCCAAATATATATATATATATATATATATATATATATATATATATATATATATATACAGTATCTCATAAAAGTAAGTACACCCCTCACATTTTTGTAAATATTTTATTATATCTTTTCATGTAACAACACTAAAGAAATGACTTTACTACAATGTAAAGTAGTGAGTGTACAGCCTGTATAACAGTGTACATTTGCTGTCTCCTCAAAATAACTCAACACACAGCCATTAATGTCTAAACCGTTGGCAACACAAGTGAGTACACCCCTAAGTGGAAATGTCCAAATTGGGCCCAAAGTGTCTATTTTGCGTGTCTACCATTATTTTCCAGCACTGCTCACCTGGTTGCCGCCACACACGCTTGACACCATCTGAACCAAATAAGTTTATCTTGGTCTCATCGGACAACAGGACATGGTTCCAGTAATCCATGTCCTTAGTCTGCTTGTCTTCAGCAAACTGTTTGCGGGCTTTCTTGTGCATCATCTTTAGAAGAGGCTTCCTTCTGGGACGACAGCCATGCAGACCAATTTGATGCAGTGTGCGGCATATGGTCTGAGCACTGACAGGCTGACCCCCACCCCTTCAACCTCTGCAGCAACACTGAGCATGTGCACTCAACTTCTTTGGTCGACTATAGCGAGGCTTGTTCTGGGTGGAACCTGTCAAGTGAAACTGCTGTATGGTCTTGCCCACCCTGCTGCAGCTCAGTTTTAGGGTCTTGGCAATCTTGTTATAGCCTAGGCCATCTTTATGTAGAGCAACAATTCTTTTTTCAGATCCTCAGAGAGTTCTTTGCCATGAGGTGCCATGTTGAACTTCCAGTGACCAGTATGAGAGAGTGTGAGAGCGATAACACTAAATTTAACACAACTGCTCCCCATTCATACCTGAGAACTTATAACACTAAGGAGTCACATGACACCGTGGAGGGAAAATGGCCAATTGGGCCCAATTTGAATATTTCCACTTAGGGGTGTACTCACTTTTGTTGCCAACGGATTAGACATTAATGGCTGTGTGTTGAGTTATTTTGAGGGGACAACAAATAACAGTTATACAGGCTATACACTCACTACTTTGCATTGTAGCAAAGTGTCATTTCTTCAGTGTTGTCACATGAAAAGATATAATAAAATATTTACAAAAATGTGAGGGGTGTACTTACTTTTATGAGATACTGTATATATATATATATATATATATATATATATATATAGCTATATTTAAAAATAAAAAGTTCTCCTTTGTGAAGAACATTGAAATGTAAAATATGCATAACTACCTTCTGGTTTAGCGCTGTAGGTCTTACGCGGTGTCGGGTTAGCACGTGAGCGATAAGTGTTAGGTTTCTTTTTTGAAAGCGCACTCCACTGAAGTCGATGGGGAAAAGAAGTTAACGCGGCCATTCTATCCAAAGTCCTGAAGTTAATGCACATTGGGTTTCGCTCAATCACAAACAATTTACTTTCAATGTGTAAGACAAGCGCTAATGTGTAAAAAAAATATTAGCGCGCCACTTGTAATCTGGCTCTCTGTATAGCTCTCAATATATCAAAAGTACATCAGCTTCAAGTGCTTTTTAAATTTACCAGATAACTAAAATTAACAGTGAAATGTCATATTTACTTTAGATTCCCATTAGTATATATACTATTACTTGCTGATTTCCTATAGTTTAATGGCCTGGTGCTTAGTTCTGGCTTTCTTGATGTCGGCTTCACTAAAAGGTTTATTGTGTGTACTTTTTCAAAAAGATATAATTATTGACTGATAAACAATACCAACCTTTTTTATTGTTTTAAAAGTTCCTAAGATATAGTTTGCCTTTTGAGTGGGGAGATTAATTCTTGCACATGTCTTTTCATCTTAGCAAAGCAAATACATCTTATCTTACTGGGCAATAAAAGACTAAGAACAGCACTGTGAACAGCACCATGTAGTACTTTTCCTTAGATTCATTTACAGGTGGGTTAACAAAAAGAAAGGAAATGATTTGCTATTACATATTTGGTTCCTAATGCTGGCAAATTGACTATATTCCCCCAACATATCTTTAAAGGGACACGAAACCCAGAAAATGTCTTTCATGATTTATATAAAACATACAATTATAAACAACTTTCTAATTTACTTCTATGATCAAATTTACTTTGTTTTCTTCTTATCCTTTGTTGAAAAGCAGTTTTGCAACAATACTGTACATTAGCAGCACTATTTCCTGTAATGGAGTGCTTCAAGCATGTGCACGCTTCCTACCTAGGTATCTCTTCAGCTTAAAATAACTTGAGAGTGAAGCAAATTTGATTATAGAAGTACATAGAAAACATTTTTGAAATGGTATTATTTATCTGAATAATGAAAGAAAAATGTTGGGTTTCATGTCCCTTTAAGGAGGAACATTAAAGGGACATAAAACCCAAACTTTGTCTTTCATGATTCAGATAGAGCATACAATTTTAAACAACTTTCTTATTTACTTCTAGCTTTTTGTTGTCTTTGTTTTCTTGTTAACCTTTGTTGAAAAGCAGGGATGTAAGCTCAGGAGTGTGCACGTATCGGCAGCACTATATGGCAGCAGTCTTGTAGCAATATTATACATAAGGAATTAGACTAGATGGAAGCACTATTTTCTGTCATGTATTGCTTCAGGCATATGCACTCTAACTATTTAGATATCTCTTCAACAAAGAATAACGCGAGATTGAAGCAAAATTTGATAATAGAAGTAAATTGGTGATTGGTGCATATGTTTGTATCCCTACTCTTGGTTGGTTCACACCCGTATCCTTATTTTAAGTGGCACAGGAGTACACCATGTTCACAAATTAACACTAGAATGTCCCTGTTAAAAGAAAACTAGCACTGAACACTATTCATTTGGTACCTAAAGTGAGCTTTATAAGTTTGTTGCATTTTTTATTTCTATTTAAAGGGACAGTATAGGTAAAAGAGCTCAGGAGTGTGCACGTGTCTTTAGTATTCTATGGCAGCAGTGTTTTTGCAACATTGTATAACAAAGCTACAAATAATGGTGCAAAACACTGCTGCTGTAGAGTACTAAAGACACGTGCACACTCATGAGCTCTTATGAGCCTACCTACTTTTACTCTTCTAAAAGATACCAAGAGAACGAAGCAAATTTGATAACAGAAGTAAATTGGAAAGTTGTTTAAAATTGCATGGTCTATCTGAATCATAAAAGTTTAATTTTGACTTTACTGCTTTAAAACTAGGTTTATCACCCAAAATGCATTTTTATGGCAGATTTTTTTTAAAGTTTGGACATTGTAGCTATTTTAATAAAGATAATACAGAGAAAGGCAGACCCTTATTGGAAGAAAACATTAGATAACTTATGTTATTGAGATCAGTAAGGGAATACAGCTCAGTTTATAGCAAACATGGTAAAATGTATTTTAAATCACATGCTTGATTTTCCAAGTATGAAAACAGGCACCAGGTATTTTGTAGAACGTATAACAGAAATGTTAGTTTTCTTTCAGACACTAAAACATCACTGATTTGTCTGCCATTTCTGTGTCTGAGTTCTTCATTATGATTCTCTGTACATATCATTGTCTACCATGAGAATGCCGATAGGCACTGATAATATCTACCTTATACAGAAAGATGTCTGCATTATATTTCAAAGTTATTGAGCCGCAATTCACATCTATTGTTATTTTTTTTCCCTTTTCTTTATAGACAAGAGCCACTGGGAAAAAGGTGGAATGTTTATGGGACATCTTCATTTAGGACATACAAGACGGAACTTCCCATAATGCAATAAATGTGACTGTATTCATGAGATCTATAGGTGTGCCTTACATTGTATCACTACTTTGTTACCCATAGATAAAACACTTTTGTTCACACATGTGCAGTCACAAAAGCACAATAGCGCTCAGTAACAGCAGTGTGAATTACAGGGACTACATGTAATGTGATCAGAATTCAATCTTCCTCACCGACAGCTGTATAAGGTATACAGAGATAGGAAAAAAGCAAAAGATGTAAAAATACAATATCATTCTTGAATTTCCCACTGTTATGGGTAAAACTGCTTTAGGTATATTTGTATTTGCATAAGAAATATAATATTTAAAAATGTACAAATAATTATGAAGGAGATTAAAATGCAAAAATGCGTTATATGATTGTATTATTGCAATGTTGTTTGCAATGAACTATGTGTTAAGTCCTGTAAAGAGGTTAAATGCATAGTAAAATGTAGCTATAGAGCAGTAATGCACTACTGAGACCTACTGAACAGATCTGGTTAGCCAATCACTAGAGGCATGTGTGCATAGCTGACAATCAACTTGCTCACTGAGCTTACTTTTCAGCAAAAGATATCTAGAGAACAAAGTAAATTTGCTAACAGAAATTGAAAAGTCTCTTAAAATTACTTGATCCATCCAAACTATGAAGAATCAAGTTTGATTTTGTGTCCCTTTAAATGGACATTGTAAACTAGATTTTTCTTTGCATAAATGCTTTGTAGATGATCCATTTAAATAGCCCATCTGGGGGGGGGGGTGTTTGTAAAAAATGTATTGTTTTGTTTATTTTTTAATAACATTGTGCTGATTTTCAGACTCCTAACTAAGCCCCACAGTTTTAGAGGTATATTGATGTATACTGACTTCAGACTGCTTCTGTTTGTATAATGGGTCTTTTCAAGGCAGGAGAGGGGTCTGCTCTCAGCCCCTTTCAGTTGGTGTCCCAGTCTAATCTCATAAAAAGTGCTAAATTGGGAGCTTCAAAGTTTTTAAAAGGTTTTATACTGGATTTGTATACCAATATTTGTGCATATTCTTCTTTACAGTAGTGTCTATTACATGCAGATACATGGAAATTTGTGTATACTGGCCCTTTAAGCACACATGGTGACAAAATAATCCACAATATTCAGCTTTAACAATAGTGAACAACAGAAACATGTAAGAAAATACAAAAACAAAGAAAGAATCAAGCAGCAGATAAATCCAGGCTCTGCTACTTGCAAACACATGAGAAATAAACTTAAATTCAACTTTTCCTTGTTCTGTTTCCACACAGATATATCATATGAAAGAGCAAGGAACTTTAGATATATTTTTTTAGTAGATTTGTACAAGTAACACAAGATTGTGACATCTGGAAGATATAGCAGCAGCTGAAGCAGAGCTGTTCTGTTTTAATTAATCATGTGTGATAATTAACTAGGATGTAATTAGATATAATCATCCTGGAAACAGTGTTAGTTTATTTCAACAGGTAAGTATAAGGTTTGTTCATGCACCTGTGCTTGATCAAATGAAGACACTAAGACAGTCATTATTGGGTATGCAACTCATTATGCCTGTGTTTGACAAGTGATACCGCTGGACATTGTGAGAAACATAAACTATTCATGAACCGCTCTACACTCTCAGCAAGTTTTATGGATCTGATTTCAGTAACTTTTACAGTTCGCTGTCATACAAAGAATTGCAAGTGTAGATATCTTCTATTGTTTCTTAAAAAAGCAATAACGTTTTTTTGATAGTGAAGTTTAGGCTCTCAAATGCCGAGCAGCTTTTACATAACTAAAATACACAAAATATTCTTTCTCACTAAATCCTTAAATGAAAAAATGTGTTAATATAGTTTTTATTTGTGATATACAGTGGTCTTCTCACCAGTGGGGAAGCACCAGGTTTGTATAAGCACCTGGGTTTTTTATTTTGCACCGCTGTTGTGCTCTTTGGATTAGGGTTGCCTAATTACAGAACACTTATAAGTTACACATGCTGCAGGGTGTGCAGGGAGGAATATGAATAGTGCTGTCCAGAAACACAATACATGTTCCTCCCTGCACACCCTGCAGCATGTGTAACTCATAAGTGTCCAGGAAAACATGGCTGAGGTGGCAAACCTACTTTGGATGCTCATCAGTGTAAACATTGCCCATCTTTGCCACTGCCCATTTCTTGCCTATCCATGTCCCTGGGAAGCTTAGTCATACCCCTGAAAGTGTTCACATCAAGAGGGAGAAGGACACATTTCTACAGCTACTGTCAGCGACATTTCTAGGGGAAAAAATAAAAAAACAGCCAATCAGCTTAATCAGTGTTGATGTCATACTTTTCTTTACTGTGATCTTATGAGAGTTTACTGAAATTTAACATATGCTGTGTGCTCCTTATTCTTGCAAGGATTGGAAAACCATCAATTTATAGAGTTAAATTACAGGAAAAGGGGCAATAGAAAAAAATTGAAAGTAAATTGAAAAGTATAAACACAACCCCATAGTGAAAGAATTTAATTATTTTACCCTTCAGAGACCATGGAGTAGATAGGTTTATGGCAGGTCAAGGGGAGGTGAGCGTGGGGGAGGTTATATAAGGTGGTAGCTAAAGTTGAGGACGACAAACATGACTGAGCTTACATTTTTGATGAAGCTGGTGGAGACGAGAGGGTTGTTCAGCTGCAACGAAGGCTGGCAGACAATGAAGAAGGCACCTGTGCTGGAGTAATGGTGAGACAGCAATTTGTGGAGCAAGTGAAAGTGCAGCAGAGTTCGGTGTGGAGGTTGAGCGCTTCAATCCATGGTAGGAAGTAGTCCAGGAGTCAACCCAGGCAGGAGCAGTGCCCTGAAACTGCTGGATGTCAGCAGAGGCCTGCCGGGAGGAAACGGATTTCAGGGGGACAGGCGGTGATGTCATCAGAGAGAGACAGAGGCAGACAATTGCTGGGTCAGGTGAGAAAAGCTCCAGGAAGCAGGCTGCAGTGAATGAGATGGAGCAGGGATCACCGGAATGAGGTGGATAGGCCAGCACTAGTAGTGTAGATTGGAAACAGGTGAGAGGGTAGGGAAGTTGGGGTAGGATAGATGCTGCAGTGGCTAAGGTGGGGGATGTGTAGTTATTGCCTACAGGTTTTAGCTCTGTCTTTTGCATTCTTTTTGTTGACTCCGAAGATTCTGGAATTTCAGGTAATCTCAGGTCAGCTGAGGAGATTTCTGGGGTGGTGAATTAAAAGTTGGAAAGAAGTGGCATCAACAAAGCAGTACTAAGAGTTAAAATAAAGGCCTATATGTGCCATCTTAAAAAAAGACTTAAACAACAAGAGATTCAGATATCCAGTCAAGTCAAAAATGCTTATAGAGCATATCTGGAAAACCTTTCTAATGCTAAGTGGCTTAGCTATATAAACGCCAAGACTGCACGCAATATTTTTATTAAATAGAAAATTACTCAACAGACAAAAGGCTCTCTACAGGGGCTTTGCGGGAAGATCTGCTAAATTCTTTTTTTTTTTTTTATATATTTATTTATTAACCAAAAGCAAGATAGCAGCCTTACAAATTGGCTTACCTTTCACCACGCAGGGTATACCGAAACAAAAATTTAGCCCAACAATTTGGGCTAGCATTTCACCACGCAGGGTGTTTACATTGATTATAGAATAACAGAGTACTAATACAAATAAGTTAAATTTTAACTTAAAAGAATCCGTAGCCTAGAATCAGATGTGTTTTCAACTTTCAATTTAGACTCTACCTCTGTAAAACATTCAATTACCCTGTTGACACTATGTCGCTATAAAAAAGAAAAAACCCAACCTATAGAAACTTTACAGTAGTGGCTGAATAGTCTAGAAACATTTTTCCAAATGTATACCTTGCTTTTGGGGCTTTTACCTATTATAGTGTAACCCCATCTAGAGACAATACTAAAAACAAAATCAACTAAACAAAGAAACAATAAGAAAGACGTACAACAAGAAGAACCGGACAGACATAGAAAGAAGAAGAGAGAGAGAAAAAAAAAAAAAATATATATAAATAAGCCCCCCCCCCCCCCAAGTCCACTTCCCTCCTCTCAGTTGCCGTAGGTACTATTTATTTTGCCCAGTATAGTTACCTTACCCTGTGTTATCAAATTATCCCATACCCCACTCTTGGGGTATCATGTTTTTTAGCAAAAGTAACATAAATTCGGGGGAATTTTGTATGGGTAATATGAGTTGCTTTTGTGCTATCATTGGTTTTTCCCTGATTATATTTAACCATTTTGAGAAGAAATCCTTAAGTCTCTTCTCTGAATAGGGTCTAATATTGAGTAGCTCAATCGTCATCTGAGTATCCATTGTATTAATAAATTCTTTCAAACTAGGTTCTCCTGGTGCTTTCCAATTTTTAAATATTATGTTGCGGGCGGCTAGAATAGCCAGATTTATAAGGAGTTTGTCTGGTTTATTATCTCCTTCATCATATAACAGGAATACATTGACTGCAGTTAATGATATTTTAGTGCTTAAAAATGTATTAAGCCAATAATTAATTTTGCCCCAAAATTGCAATACTTTTGGGCAAGCCCAAAGACAATGGATAATGTCAGCGGTCTCAGCTTTGCATTTAAAACATTTACAACGCAGTGCATTATCGGCCCATTTATTAATTTTGTCCGGAGTTAAGTAATAGTTATTTAATAGTTTATATTGAGACTCTTTCCAACTATACACTGACGTGGCCAAATCCAAATTGATAAGACTTTTTTTAACCTCTTGTGATTGCACCTGCGGGAAGTACCTATTTATATAAATTGTAATTTTTTCCACATGCATCGTCCCGGATACGTTACATAACATATTGTACCATATTGAAATTGATCTCTTCCCAGCTTTATATAATTTTAATCCAGAATCTATTTCTGGCCACTCCCACTCAGTCCCGTAACGTTGACATAGTTGATTAAAATAACTCCTACTCTGTAGATAAGCATAAAAGTTTTTAGGATTCAATTGAAACTCAATTACCATATCTCGATATGACTTGATATATATTGTATCAGCTTGTCTGAATTGGGACCAATTCTTTAAACCTTTCTCCCTCCAAATTTTATATACCGGGTCTGACAGGCCAGGCAGAAAGTAGGGCATACCCATAATAGGACAAAAACTAGAAATATGATATTGACAGTTTAAGAGGGAACAATATTTCTGCCAAGCTATAATGACATTCTTGAATGTTAGTAAATTGAAAATGTTGTTAGGGATTGATTTTTTATCTGTATGCAGTAATGCTTTAAGATTATAAGGCATAATTACTTCTGATTCCAAATTATAGTAGGTGACGTAGTCCCCCTCTACCAGCCAGTCTACTGCAAATTTGACTAGGGTCACCAGATTATATGTTTTAAGGCAAGGAAGTGCCAAACCCCCTTCTTTTCTACGCTGAATCAGTTTGTTTATAGCCATACAGGGTTTACCGTTGTTCCAGAGAAATTGAGATATTGATTTATTGTATCTGTGTAAGTCTAATCTTGATATGAATAGAGGCAAGTTTTGAAGCAAAAATAAAAATTTAGGAAATATAATTGTTTTAATTACCATTATCTTTGCTGAAAGTGACAATTTGTACATACTCCATTTGGCTAAATCTTGAGGTAGTTTATCCAGTAAGTTTTCATAATTTATTTTGTACCATTCATTCAGATTTTTGCTTATGTTTATACCTAGGTATTTTAACTGTTGAACTTCGTGAAATCCGTGCTTAGTATAGCTCTTATCATTTTTCTGTAGCCAAAGGATCTCCGATTTCTGCAAATTCATTCTATACCCAGAAAATCTGCTATAGTTTCCTATTATACTAAGACATTTTGGAATGCTTTCAGACGTTTTATATAGATACAATAGTAGATCGTCTGCATATAGGGAAATTTTAATACACTGCTTGCCAAGTCGGATACCTGTTAACTCTTGCCTTAAAAGAATTGCCAGAGGTTCGAGGGAAAAATTAAACAGAAGTGGCGACAGCGGGCATCCCTGTCTTGTCCCTTTATGTAATGTTATATATTGCGAGAGTTCTGCGTTTACTAGTAATTGTGATCTGGGGTTATTATAAATAGCTTTGGTTAAATTAAAGAAATTACCTTGCAGGCCGAATTTATCAAGAGCCGTGAATAGATGGTCCCATGTAATAGCATCAAATGCTTTTTCCGCATCTAGTGCAAGGAGGGCCAGGTCACCTTTAATGCTTTGCTTATGTCCCATAAATTTGTTATAATAGAAGTCTATTGTTGTCAGTATGCGGCGTATGTTTCTAACCACGTTCCTGCCTGGCATAAAGCCTGCCTGATCATGATGTATAACCTCACCTAACACCCTTTTTAATCTGTCTGCCACTATTGCCATCAAAATCTTATAGTCTACATTCAGCAAAGATATTGGTCTATAAGACCCTAATTCTTCACGATTTTTACCTTTCTTATGAATCAACGTAACAATTGAACTCGTGAAGTATTTTGATTGATTGCCATTATTAACATAGTAATCATTATAGAGTTTACCTAGCATATCAACAATATCTACTCTGATGCTTTTGTAAAATTCGGCTGGCAGCCCATCAGGGCCCGGAGCTTTATTGTTTTTCAATTTTTTTATAGCTTTATCTATTTCCCTTTCAGTTATTCTTTGATTGATCTCCTTGAGAGCCGCTGGTGAGACTCTGGGCACTGTGATACTTTGCCAAAATTTGTTTTTAGCAGCTATATCTATATCTTCAGCAGAATACAATTTTTGGTAGTATCTAAAAAATGCTTGTCTAACCTCCGACGCCTTTGTATATAATCTAGCTCCTTCCCTTATATTTGAAATCATATTTTTATTATTTCTTATTTTAATCAACTTTGCCAAATACCCTGCACACATACCCTTCGGGCCTTGAAAGGTCGCCCTTGCTTTTAGATCTTCCCTGGTCCATTTCTGTTTTAAAAATATTTCTCTTTCCTCTCTTGACTGTTTATACTTGCCCCATGTATTGGGTTGTGGATTGGACAAGTAAGTGTTATATGCATTTTTAAGTTGTTTTGCTAATTGAACCTCACGTGCCAGGAACTTCTTTTTTAATTTTGACATGTAGGCCACAATCTCCCCACGGAGTACTGCTTTGCCTGTTTCCCAAAGAATCTCTGTTTTATCAGCATAGCTAGCATTATTGGCTAGAAAGATTCTCCAGGCATTAGTTAACCAATTACAGAATTTGATGTTATTACACATGTACTTTGGGAAGAAAAAATTATTACAAGTTCCTGTTTTTCTAGCTCTTATTTTTAACCCTATGATTGCGTGATCTGAGAGGAGGATCTCGTTAATCGAGGTATCCATATCGCGTTTGAGGAGTGATCTATCCACTAAAAATAAATCAATTCGTGAAAAGTTTTTAAAAGCTCTAGATTCACAGGAAAAACTACGTTCATCTGGGTGCTGTATCCTCCAGATATCCTCAACCTCTAAGTTCTTCAATAAGCTTCCAAAAATGTTTGCCTCTTGTCTATATTGTTGCTTATTTACTTGTTTAAATCTATCAACAACTGGATTTAGAGTCATGTTGAAGTCGCCCATAATTATTAAATTTTGCCCTCGCAGAGGAAATAGTTTTTTCTCTATCTTACTCCAAAAGATTTTATCACTTTTATTGGGGCCATAAATATTACAGAAGGACCAGACACAATTGTCCATTCTAAGCTGTACTATAATATATCGGCCCTCCGGGTCAAGTTCACTTTTAATTATCTCATATTCCAGATCTCTGTGGAACAGGATGGCTACTCCACGACTACGCTTATCACAAGGTGTAGCAATAATTTCTTTTATCCAGTTAGCCTTAAGTTTTGCAATTTCTGCCGTTTTTAAATGAAGTTCTTGTAGGAAAATAATATCTGCTTTTTGTTTTTTCACTAATTTGAGAACATTTTTCCTTTTAATTGGGGAGGTGATCCCCCCCACATTCCAAGACACTAAGTTATACATATCTTAGCCCACTCGTTGTTTGTTATTCTTAAATATATTATACTGCAGACAAGAGTGCGGGGGCTTGGGAGAGAGTGAACCGGGAGAGGAGAGAGAAAAGAAAAAAAAAAAAAAAAAAAAAGACAAGGAGAAACAACACCCAACACCTAAGGGGGTCCAGCGGACTATTTCCAATGGAGTTCCCCAAAACAAATTTAAAAACACATAGATATAACCAGCAATAATGCAATTTTAAAGCAAATACCTTCTGCATAAAACTCTTAACGCTATGATCAGGATATTTAATTACACTATAGAGTTTTGTTTTACTTTTATTCATTAATAACTTGTTACTTGTCTTCTGATCTTGTACTTTTAATGTTACGGGTTAGAACCTGTAAATTATGCTCTACAAAAAATGCTTTAGCTTCTATGCAATTGTTTAAGGCCACATTGTTACCCTCTGTGTCTTCTATTATTATCTTAGCTGGGTATCTTAAACTAGCTTTGTAGTTGTTCTGAATTAAGGCTGTACAGAATGGCGCCATACGCTTTCTTTTATCTGCTGTTTCTGCCGAATAATCTTGGAAAAGGTATATTTGAGTGTTTCCTATCATAAGTGGGTTGTGGTTTCTATATGCCCGCATTATATCTACTTTTTCCTGAAAGTTTAAAAATTTTACCATGACCATTCTTGGTCTCGTATATCCGTCTTGATATTTTATGCTGGAGCCTGTTCTATGAGCTCTTTCTACCTGAAATTTTTCATTTTGTAAACTTAATCCAAGTAATTTAGGTAGTGTTATAGCAGCGAATGTGGATAGATCTTTATATTCACTAATTTCAGGAAGGCCAACTATTCGAATGTTACTTCGTCGGGATCTATCCTCTAAGTCTTGAATTTTATTTTGTAAAATTTTAATTGTTTCATCTGTTTTTTTAGTCGCTGTCTCTTGTAAATTAGTAACATCCTCCAATTCTGATACCCGTCTGTCTACCTCAGAGATTCGTGCTGCAAAGTGTCTAACTTCTGTCGTCAGGGCCGTAATCTCACTTTTTAAGGATTCAAACTGTGGCATTATCATATCTGCTAACTTGTCTAATAATATTTGGGAGTCAATCATAGTCCCATCTTCGTTTGTATCTAATTTTTCGGAGTTTTCCTGTATTGGTTTAATTTTTTTATCTTTTTTTACTGGCATGGCTGGTGATCTTACTTTTACATTTGTAATATATTTTTCCATACCCTGTTAATGACTAGAAGCTTATTATGTGAAAAGTTCCTATTCTTAATAAGATAGTGATTTTAAGTGAAAGTGATTCTAGTGGTGAGAGAAATCCCTCCCCCCTATGTGTGTAAGCCGTGAGTACTAATGTCCTAAAAAAAAAAGACAATCAAAAGGTGTGTTTATGTACAGCTTCAGAGGAGCTGTCTATATGTGTGTGTGCGTGTAAGTATAAGTATAAATATATATATATATATATATATATATATACATATATATCTCTTTTTTTTTTTTTTTATTTTACTCTTGATTTAAAACAAATTAGAAAAAAAAGAAAAAGTGAGAGAAAAAAAGAAAAAAAAGACAATCCAGATATGTCAACACTAAAGTGAATTTCAAACGTGGAAGTATCTGTGTACATATGGATACCAAATCATTAACTACAGGGTATTTTCTCTTACAATAGCTGATCACACTATTCCCTATTTGGGGTAGCTATAAACAGTTTTGCCATAAGCCTTAAGATGGGGTTAATCCGGCAGACTTTTGACCAGGTTATAGGAAAGACTGAGTACAGGCAAGCACTGGAGTATAGGATGCTTTTTATCCCCTTATTTGAGGACGGGCGAGACTTTATCTTGGGGGTTTGCTGATTGACTGAGGCCAAAATATTTATCTGTTTCACCCACAGACCTTAAACATCAATTCCAGCTACAGTAAAGATCCTTTTACAGCTTATTGTATCAGAGTTTAGCCTAAAATGGAGAGTACAATTTGGAAGGCTTATTGTTACATCCTGCAAACCAAACCCTAATGTAACAAGATTAGAGTATTGCAGCAAAAACCCTTGAAAGGGAAACTTTAAATTATCCGCATAAAAAAAAGAAAAAACATACAGTGAAATACATCATAGAAACTATTAAATGTATCACTCTTTCTTGAGAGCTTAATTAGCTTTGTTATAGGTCCATAAAAAGATGTGGTAGACCCTTTTTTTTTTTTTTTTGCTTAAGTGTCAGTCCAGAAATTTACACATAGATCCCTTTTGTATAGCGTCAAAACAGTTTGATCAGAGAGGGATATTGATGCAAAGTACCTAGTGTGTCCTGAGGCTATGCCACAGATTTGTATTTAACAGATTCAATCTTGTAGAGTGTGGTGCACAGGGGTTAAGCTGATAATACTTGCGATTTTCGGGATGTTTCTCTTTGCTTGGACTCAGTCCTCGTGTCAGCCTGTAACTCTGCTTAGGCTCCCACAGGACACCACGCCGCACAGGACACCTCCCCCGCGGCGTAGATACCTGCTGCCGCCGTCTGCCTCAGGTCATCTGTTAAAGCTGGTATCAGCGCCACCTGATTAGTGCAGGCGCCGGGGGCTTCCTCTTTGCAGCCGGATACTGTGCTCCAAATCCCCGGGCAGCTTAGCAGAGAAAAAAACCGCCAACAGGATCAGTTGCTGCATGTGTAGCGTTGGTCACGCTCTGTCTTGCAGAGCCTGCGCACCAGATGTTGACGTGTGCGTCTCACAGGAAGCCTCGATCTGCTAAATTCTTGGCTAGGATTACGAAATCAACTCAAAGGAATAGTATAGCGGCCATTAGGTCTGATTCTGATAGATTTACTAACAATGCGGACATTAGAAGAGTTTTTTTTTTTTACTTCAGAGATCTATATAAGCATGAGGAGTATGAAGGAGAGAAGGAAAAAGTTTTTTGGGAAAAAATTAATGTTCCTAAAATTCCTATAGAAATTTTGGCGGCAATCAACAGCCCAATTTCAGAGGATGAAATTTCAGCGGCAATCAAGATAGCTAAGACTAATAAAGCAGCTGGTCCAGACTGCCTTCCTATTGAATTTTATAGGATCCTTCAGTCTCAAATTGCTTCATCACTTGAGAAGCTATTTAATCTTTATTTTATTAAAAATAATAAATGTTCCTCATATTTTGCAGCCACCAATATATCCCTAATCCTTAAAAAAAATAAAGATCTGGAACTTCCATCCTCATACAGGCCTATATCAGTATTAAATACTGACTATAAATTGTTAACATCTATTATAGCCAACAGACTAGAACCCCATTTAGGCCTGATAATCCATGAAAACCAATCAGGTTTCATGTCAGGCAGGAATCCAGCTAAGAATATGTGAAAGGTTCTTGCTGTCAGACTTTTTCTGGAACAAATTTACATTTTGCAGACATAAGGAGACCGTAGATTTAGCTTACTGACAGTTTATGCAAAAAGGCGTTTGATCGTATTTCATGGAAACATTTATTTGTCTCTTTAGAGCAGTTTGGCTTGACTGGATATCTTAGTAACTTTATTTGCCTAATATATTGTGCTCCGACTTCTGCTTTAATTATTAATGGCAAAATCTCACAGCGTCTAGTTCTACAAAGGGGCACCAGACAAGGTTGCCCTCTTTCCCGTTGCTATTTAATGTGTCATTGGAGACTTTGGCGATTTTGATTTGCCATTATTTAGAAGGTATTCATGTAGGGGGACATAAATTGGTCCTACTATTGTACGCAGATGACTTACTCCTATTTTTAAGTAACATTAAGAGAAATCTCCCTCTCCTTATGGATATGTTCACAGTTTTTGGCCAAATTTCAGGCTATAAAATTAACCTATCCAAATCTGAACTTTTATGGCTGATTAAAAAGGATCACAACATTAAACATTCATTTATTGAAACCCCGAAGATTACTTATCTTGGGATCAAGTTAAGCCCTAACCCAGATGAATGGTATAATTTAAATTTCCACAGATGTTTTGCCGACTGCAAGAAAAAGATGGAGGATTGGATAAATCTACCTATTTCCCTAACAGCACG
Source organism: Bombina bombina (assembly GCF_027579735.1). Classification (NCBI taxonomy): domain Eukaryota; kingdom Metazoa; phylum Chordata; class Amphibia; order Anura; family Bombinatoridae; genus Bombina; species Bombina bombina. Next base: position 683,563,223 of record NC_069502.1, on the reverse strand, counting down.
CATCATATTAATTAAAACAATACTTTTCCTGAAACTATTCTATCTGATACAGAATATTCTGATCCTCATCCACAAAGCTGAAATATTAAAATATAACAATTCCTGCTCTAAATTACTTTGGAAAGGGGTGAAGGCCCGCATTGCAATACATCGTTTTATGAATGATAAAGTAGCAGCAGGTTTAGCTTTGCCTAATATACAATCTTATAGCTTAGCTGCTCGTGCTAAGATTGCGGTTGATTGGTTGACGGAGCAAGAACAAGTCACTTCTGTGGCATGATAATCTTCCCTGGTGGCCCCCTTTCAATTAAACACTATTTTGCACTATCCAATAACCTCCTTCCCCTCGCTAGTATTCTCCCTAATAACCTTTAAGAATATTATTACAGCATGGCAAAAGCTTTGTGTCGAGGAGGGATGCTCGCCTTATGTTTCAAATTTTTTACCTATTACAGGTATTCCAAATTTTTCGCCAGGTTTAACAGACGGTACTTTTAGACAATGGTCCTATAAAGGCCTGAAATATACTATACAAATTCTAGATAGAGGTCTATCTCCTTTAACTTTTGCCGAGTTAGTTAATCAATTTGGGCTGTCTAAAAGAGACTTTTCTGCCTATTTGCAGATCAGACACTTTTGTTTTGAATTAAAACAAAGATATGGCATGGATTGGACACTTTGAGATCTACAGAGTAAAATTAATGTAAATCAAATGGGCCTATATTTCATTTCTGTTTTTTATTCTCTGCTCAATCAACGTCCCTCGGCAGAGCAATTAGAATATTTAGTTTCTAAATGGAGTAAAGATCTTCCCTAATATAGATATCCAGGTAATAACGAACACTTTCAAATTAATAGAGAAAGGTTGGGTTCTGACAGCTTGGAGAGAGTCCCAGATTAAAATTAGTTTAATGACATATTTGACCCCGGAGAGGTTATCTAGGTGGTATAGGACAAATATTTTATGCTCTAGATGTTGTGCTCCTACCGCAAACTTTTCACATTGTTTTTGGGCCTGCCCGAAAATTAGGCAGTTCTGGGCTAAAGTGACATACTGGATGAATACAACTCTATAGTTAGATTTTTGTATTCAGCCGATGGAAATATTTTTTCTAGCCAAATTCCAAGGAATTTACATTCTTGGGGCAAAATTTTATTTTGAGATTATGGAAGGCACAAGTGGCACCCAATCTGAAAGAACTTAAAATGCTTTGACAGCTCAATGTTTGTTAGAACTGAACAATGTAACCTACAGAATCCTACTGATGCCGAATTAGCATTATTTTTTAAGCACTGGAAAGCATATATTTTGTCACTTCCAATCTCTGCTCAAATCACCCTAGTTAAACCATTAATGAAAACTCCATATGCCCGATTACAGTTATTTGCTGGCCATCTGCCCAGCTCATGGTGCGGTAACATCTGAGGGGGCGTGGAGGGGTGGTGAGGGAGAGGGAATGGGGGAGTTGGGGTTGTGTTTTTTTTTTCTCCTCTTCTTTTTTCTTTTTATTTCTTTCCATAAGTGTTTGTTCACTTTTTCCTTTTTAGGTATAATGGTAAAATGCAACAGTAGAGAATTGTGATCTTACATTGCATCCAATGCTTTATTTGTGTCTTATGGGTCATGTGTGACCCTTTGTTCATTCTCTTCAGATTGTGATTTCTTTGATTTTATGACATTCTCTGTGCTCTGTGATAAATAAAAAAACAACAGAAAAACAACAACAACAAAACAGTGGGATTGGTCAGGAAAGCGGGGTGGGGTGCCTTGCTGGCAAAGGTGTATGTGAAGGCTGCCGTTTGGCTGTTGCCAGTTCATCCTAAGTGTCATTACTTGTTGGTGTGCATTTCCAGGGGGTGTTTTACGGTGCACTATATTTACATATGGGGTGTTCCCAGAGGCGGACTGAGACCAACCAGGGCCCCCAGGCAAAAGTGTGACAGGGTCCCCCACCTCCTCTTTGCTCCACCTACCTACCTACTCTGCCCCTCCCATCTCATATGCCCCTCCCACCTCATATATCCCTCCCCATGTTTTTAATTGCCATGTAAAGTGACAATTTTTTTCTTAAATATTTATAATAAGAACTAAATATTGTAAATTAACAAGTGCTTGTGCAAAAAAAATGTCTCCCTGCCTATATGCATTACAGTATGGAGCAGAAAGTATTGAGGAGCAGACAAGTGGTTAAAATCACTTCTGTTTACTTGTTACTGGCAGCTAAAGAGGTAAATCATTCATTTGTATGTTACTGGCAGCCAAGGTATAAAATTACTTATTAGTTATCAAAAATATACATCATGGGATTAACATTGGGGCTAAGGTAGTGCTGTTAGGTGGGACATTGTGTTACCTAACTATCAATGTGCCCATCACAGATTGTCCAGTATATTGATAGAGGACAGCTGGAGTCTGGTTTTGAGGATACAGATAAAAAGAGCCTTTAACTTACTCTGGGTCATGTGATGCTTGGTTAAAAAGAAATTTTTAAATAAGGGAGTTATAAGGTCTTTTTTTTTAACAGTATATGGGAACGCATAGGAAAAAAGAAAAAAGTAAAGGTATTGCAAAACATCACAAAGTCATAACGTTCTCAGTAGTAACTAGCATAAGAGGACATATCTAAAGCATAAGTGTTAGATATATTCATCCTAATTAACCTTGGGATATAACGGCCATCAACTTTCTAGTCTTCTAAGGGAACCTCATTTTAATATGTGTATAGCTTTAAAGTGGGTTGACATTAGTAAATAAAATGCAATATGGGGTTAGTTTATGTATTGTTATAAACTCGGCGAATAGGCATATCAGTCATAGGTATATGGAAGGCTGCTATTTATGAGCTAATATATTATCCCTTTTATTAACCACCAATGCACATGATAGTTCACTTATATCTAGAGGACCATAGAAGTGACTATACATGGCTGAGTTACTATAGGTCATTGTAATGTTACACAGCTGTAACTTAAAGCATATTAAACTTAAATTAAACTGGAAGCATGAACTAAAACCTTGTTAACAGTGATCTAGCTAGGGGATGTACATCTTGAATCGAGTAACTTAGGATATGTGTGCGGAGGTAAAACGCAGCGTGGATAAGGCAGAATATGGCTATTAGTATAGCTTCAAGCAGAAAGTCCCCATGAGCACAATAGGTTATTAATTTATTTCAGACTAGGACTCATATTTGATATCGCTGAGCTGTAGTAGCTTATAAATGTTTTTCTTTTGGTCTCAGTGTTCTCAGCCTTGCGCCATGAATATCAGTCCTGATTTACATTTATTTTTCATCCCACACCACATCTCGCCCTTAGAGAAACATTGTCCAGAATATGGGACCCTGAGTAGGAGAGGTGTCGTCTCCAATATGTGAGCTCCAGAATATGACTGGTTTTCTCATAACCTATGTTTGCTGGTATGGGTCATACCTCTCTATCCAAGCAGCCTTCAGCTCCAGGTGTGGCGGGAAGCGGGCGGCCAGCAGCGATCACACCATGAGGTAAGATGGACTCTAAGTTCACAGCTCTGCCAACTGGCCCACTCTGTCTCCCCACATTGTCTCGGTCTGCCGCCTATGCATTGCAGAGGGGAGCGATCTCCTTTATTGAAACAGGGAATGTTCCTTCCTCCCCCTCGGGTGCGATCCTCGCGACCTCGCCCGCTCAGTTGGTGACTTCGTATCACCGGCCAGTGCTCCTAACACCACAAGGTCCTCCTGTCGGGGTTGCAAGTTGAGCAGCAGGTCTTTTGGTGTAAAGTCGACAGAGTCCAATCTGTTGCAAGAGCTAGGGGGCTTAGTACTGGTCAAACCAGTCATGTCAGACTTGAGCCCACCCTCATAGTCCGTTGTTGACAGGTCTAGAGTTGCAATGTGATTTCCTTTCACGTTCCGTGGAGTTATGAGGAGTCTACAGAGCTCTTTCTCTAAGCTCAGGTAATGGTTGTATATCGCCTGGGTCATTGTGTGTTCCCATTTGTCCAGAGCCTCCATGTCCCCAGTGTAGTTATATTGTGCTGTATTGCTAGAGTAGCAGGTTCCTATGATAAAATTAGAGTGAGGGGACGGTGTGGGGACGATGTAGAGGCTTCAGTGGTAGGGGAAGGCCTCAAGTTAATAGTCCAATACTAAGGGCAAATGAAGCCGCGCCACAATCCAAAACCCCTAATTCTCGGATCAGGTCACCAACAGTCAAGCCTCGCCACTATTTTAAGTTGGATATTGTCAGATCTGCTAAGCAGAATTAATAAATTGTGGAGAAGGCTTAAGGAGCTGAAGCTTAAAGGGACACTCAATCAAAATTAAACTGTCATGATTCAGGTAGAGCATGCCATTTTAAACAACTTTCCAATTTACTTCCAGTAACTAAATGTGCACAGTCTTTTTATATTTAAACTTTTTGAGTCACCAGCTCCTACTGAGCATGTGCAAGAATAAGTGTGTATGCATTTGTGAATGGCTGATGGCTGTCACATGGTACGTGTATGCATTTGTGATTGGCTGATGGCTGTCACATGGTACAGGGGGAGTGGAAAAAGACATAACTTTTAAAATTGTCAGAAAAAAAATCTACTACTCATGTGAAGTTCAGACTAAGTGCTATTGCATTGTCTTGTTATCTTGCATTTGTTGATTATGTAAATCTACTGTGTTGACTGGTCCTTTAATGCGACCAATAAGATGGCCGCCACCCGGAAGTCCCCTATATGGTCTTTTAAAGGGACAGAAAGAGAAAATTAAACTATCATATTACAGATATTGCATGTCATTTTAAAGGGACACTCAATCAAAATTAAACTTTCATTATTCAGATAGAGCATGCCATTTTAAACAACTTTCTAATTTACTTCCATTAACAAAATGTGCACAGTCTTTTTATATTTAAACTTTTTGAGTTACCAGCTCCTACTGAGCATGTGCAAGAATAAGTGTGTATGCATTTGTGAATGGCTGATTGCTGTCACATGGTACGTGTATGCATTTGTTATTGTCTGATGGCTGTCACATGGTATAGGGGGAGTGGAAAAAGACATAACTTTTAAAATTGTCAGAAAAAAACTACTACTCATTTGTCTTGTTATCTTGCATTTGTTGATTATGCAAATCTACTGTGCTGACTGGTCCTTTAACAGTGATATTATCCAACATAGCTGTCAGTAACACATAGCAGTGATATTATCCCTTATAGCGTTCAGTAACACATAGCAGTGATATTACCCCTCATAGCTGTCATTAACACAAAGCAGTGATATTATCCCACATAGCTGTCAGTAGCACATAGCAGTGATATTATCCATCATAGCTGTCAGTAACATATAGCAGTGATATTATCCCTCATAGCTGTCAGCAACACATAGCAGTGATATTAACCCTCCTAGCTGTCAGTAACATATAGCAGTGATATATCCCTCATAGCTGTCAGTAACACATAGCAGTGATATTATCCCTCATAGCTGTCAGTAACACACAACAGTGATATTCTCCCTCATAGCTGTCAGTAACACATAGCAGTGATATTCTCCCTCATAGCTGTCAGTAACACATAGCAGTGATATTATCCCTCATAGCTGTCAGTAACACATAGCAGTGATATTATCCCTCATAGCTGTCAGTAACACATACCAGTGATATTACCAGTGATATTATCCATTATAGCTTTCAGTAACACATAGCAGTGATATTATCCCTCATGGCTGTCAGTAACACATAGCAGTTATATTATCCCTCATAGCTTTCAGTAACACATAGCAGTGATATTATCCCTCATAGCTGTCAGTAACACATAACAGTGATATTATCCCTCATAGCTGTCAGTAACACATACCAGTGATATTACCAGTGATATTATCCCTTATAGCTTTCAGTAACACATAGCAGTGATATTATCCCTCATGGCTGTCAGTAACACATAGCAGTGATATTATCCCTCATAGCTTTCAGTAACACATAGCAGTGATATTATCCCTCATAGCTGTCAGTAACACATAACAGTGATATTATCCCTCATAGCTGTCAGTAACATAGCAGTGATATTATCCCTCATAGCTGTCAGTAACACATAGCAGTGATATTATCCCTCATAGCTGTTAGTAGCATAGCAGTGATATTATCCCTCATAGCTTTCAGTAACACATAGCAGTGATATTATCCCTCATAGCTGTCAGTAACATAGCAGTGATATTATCCCTCATAGCTGTCATTAACACATAGCAGTGATATTATCCCTCATAGCTGTCAGTAACATAGCAGTGATATTGTCTCTCATAGCTTTCAGTAACACATAGCAGTGAATTAAAGCAGATACATAAAGAAGGGTCATGACTCCAGACGGATATAATTTATATCCCTCTGGAGTCCTGACCATTCTTTATGTCTCTGCTTCAATTCTGTAGAGCGCTGTACATGTTAAAAAATAACTAGCCAAATAATCTGTAGTACAATAATTTATATCATTCTTCATATAAAACTGATCCAGTCCAGACTCCTTAGTATAAAACACCAGGAATTAAACTCACCCAATATCAGTAATATAATACTATTGGAGTTCAATATAACTGCTGGTTTCCTATGGACATCTATATTTGCCCCCTCATTACTTTATAGCAAGAATAAAGCCTCTCCCTCCAGCAATAGCATAAAGCTCCAGGGATAATTCAATTTCATTTGTATAGACCCCAGCATAAATGCCAAACACTCAATATCCACTCCCACTATATCATGTTGTAATTCATTTATGAGAGGGGGGGGTACAGTCCTAATGTCCTAATCTTAATCCTCGTTAGTTAGGTATTAAATTCCATGCTGTAAATATGGGTGGAATTCCCACACCCCTGTATCTACAACAGCATTATTTAAAGGGATATTTAAGGTCCTGTAGATTTATCTGCTGATTTGATTAATTATGATGTCTGGTAATAGCCCCACTTGTCTTGGTCATTTTCAATAAGGTTATAGAGGAAATTGGGATTCTAATTGTGACTTTGGATATTTTGCCATTGAAATTAACAAGTTGGTCATGAAATGCAAGAAAAAACAGTTACCTTTCAACTGTCCCTAAAATTTATTTAAAAAGGGAGTTTTACTCTAAGTATTAGTGTCTTGGCCAAATAATGTAATCTCACCTGTCCATCCATGTCAACACAAATCCATATATATGTATATATATATATATATATATATATATATATATATATATATATATGTGTGTGTGTGTGTGTGTGTGTGTATATATACTCACACACAGACACACATGTTTGTAAATGCTGCAGTTATAGACTGGGGGGGGGGGGGCGTATATGCTTGCCTAAAAATTGTAATTATAGTTATGTCTATATCCAATAATCCCAGTGGACAAACTGTTTTGAAATGCAGGACACTTTGATGAAAAGTTACCATCAAAATACTGTGCTGAGCTGATGCAGCTAATTATACAGCACTTGGGTTTTTGTTTGTATTTTGCTTGGATTAGAAATATGTGTACAACATTTTTTGTTTAATATTTGATGTATGTATTACTAGAGATATCTATTTTGTGCTCGATTAGTAAGCAAACAACTTAAGATAAATATGTGCCCTTGAACTGTTGTGGGAATAATTTCATGTTCTCGTGAAGTTACACGAGAAAACTAGTAGTATTCTATTCTACTATAATAAAGTAAAGTGTCTGAACGAAGGAAGGGATGACTTGCCTGCCTCCGGTCCGGCAGCCTGCCAGTTCCTTCACTTGCCTGACTGAGGCGTCGCCTCCCTCGTCTGGCTGACTCACTTCACTTGCTAAGCCTCAGCCTGCTGCATGGCGTGGCTGCCGCCTCTGCACATTTAAAATTGTGTGCGCACGGCGTGCCGCATGTGAGTGGGTGGAACTGAGCAGCCAGGAGACATGGTGATTATAATATGTGGACCAGATTACGGATTTATACACACCCGGTCCACATATTGCAGGGCAGCACTTTGGTCTGCCAGACTGCCAGTGCCAGGACTTTGTCTTTAAGTCAGACTGTAACAGGCTCCTTCCTTCCTTCTCCATGTCGATAAGCTGAGCTCCCTCAGCTGATGATGATGCTGGCCACAGGCACTAAGTGACACCCCCCCCCCCAAAAAAAAAATCCAAAGTCCAAAAATAAAAAATATTTTACATATAGATTAAAAAAACACTGCTTCAGTATGATGCATGGATGGGGGTGGGGACCCCTAAGAAGCGGGACCCTCGGTCAAGGGCTGAAATGCCCGACATGTCAGTCCGCCCCTGGGTGTTCCATCTCATGCTCCTATTTTGAGAAATTCAGTTTGTTGAATAGGTGGTGTGAAGTCACGCAGAGAGGTTGTCTGTTGTTCATTACTTGGACGATTTCCTATTTGTAGGTGCAGCTGCATCTGGGGATTGTGAGAAGTTGATGGGCAATTTTCTGGAGGTGGCGAATAAATTTGGTATCCCAGTGGCAGCAGAGAAGACAGAGTGGCCTGCATGCTCCTTAAGTTTTCTGGGAATACAGATTGACACTCATCAAATGGAGTGCCACTTGCCATAAAATAAACTGGAAGACCTGACAGAGACGATAATGGGGGTGCTGGGGAGGAGGGGAGGAAGCTAATGCTGAAAGAGCTACTGTCCCTATTGGGGATGCTGAATTTTGCATGCTTGGTGATTATGGTGGGGAGAATATTTTGCAGGCGCTTATCCTTGGCGACAGCTGGGGTTGTGGCACCTCATTACAGGATTCGTTTGTTAAGAGATTTGAAGGAAGACCTGAGAGTGTGGAGATTTTTGGAGGAATTCAATGGGCATGTGATTATTCAGGAGATGGTATCAAATGATTAAATTAATTTGTATACTGATGTATCAGGGGCACATGGCTTTGGGGGTGCAGTGGTGCAAGGATTCATGGTATAGCAGTCGGGTGGCATTGAGTTTGACCAAGAATTTGGTCTTTTTTAGAGTTGTTCCCCTTAGTGGTGGTTTTCAGGATCTGGGAAGGGATGTTGCACAATTTGAAAGTGTTGTTTCTTTAAGACAACATTAGGGTGGTGTGCGTGATCAATAGTTTGTCTGCTAACTCTGAGCCTGTTGTATTTGTGTTGGAATGTTTGAAAGGCAATGTTTTGTTCTGGTTGGTTCATGTGCCTGGGAAGTTAAATGTAATTGCCAACTTTTTCTGGTTTTCAGTTGGAGAGGTTTTGGGAGGTGGCTACGGAGGCTGACTTAGACGGAGTAAGGTGCCCAGAAGATTTATGGCAGCTGAGCTACCTAGAGTGTTGAGAATAGCTAGCAGAGCTTTAGCTGAGAGCACATGGCGTTCTTATTTTTCAGTTTGGGTGGGGTGGTTTGAGAGGATAGGAAGACACTGGGTAATAGATTCTGGGTACGAGGGGTTGCAGTGCCTACTGGGATAAATTGAGAAATAGGGTGCAGCTTGTTTTTCAAGGTCAATGGTTAGGTGGCAAGTGGAGTCTTTAGCCTTCCTTTTTTAGTTAATGGGTAGCGTTGACTAAGAAATTTGTGGTAAGGCTAGCGATCAGGGTTTTGTGTAGGGGAAGAAATTTGGTGAACAAAGGCCAGAAAAGCAGCAGCAGTTCTTTTTGATTGAGGACTCTTAAATACATTTACAGAAAAAGATAAATATGAGGCAATGTACATATCAGAAATACATAGCATTACTGTATAACAATAGAAAACTTGATGTACTGTATATATATATATATATACCCATTTTTCCTCCTTCCAGAATAATTTGGTCACTCTTGGACCTCTGAACTGTAATTTGAGCGTTTATTCAGGGGTTTTAACTTTAAACCATATAGATAAAAGAAAATATAATGTTGGTTTGTAGCTATTTGGGGAAATATTAAAACATGGGATGGAAAGGATCATAAGGAAAAGAAAAAGCCTCTAACTGGGCAATGTAGTCATAAAACATAATTGCTATTATACAAGGCGATAAACTGTGTTGTAAATATGAATATAGCAGAGAACTCCGTTATACTGATCAGCTAGTTTAAATTGGTTGCAATGCGGTATAAGAAGGTTTTGTTACTGACTGTGTGCAATAAGCAGAAGATGATCATGTGATTACAACGGGTGTTGTAGGATGTCCCTATGCGATAAGGGTGTTGTTCTATAATATGGGGAAATACTGTTTTTGAAGGCGCATAGCAATGATGTGAAGGTAGTCATGATGTGTTAGTGTTCTACATGATTTAATGAATGTTGCAAGGTAGTGATATCTATTGTGTTACATCAATTACCCAATGGTCATAATGGTGTTGAGGAGCCACTGGTACCTCTAGGATATCTCCACACCTGAACGATATAAGCTGCAGTGTTTAGTTAACATAAGTGTTGATTCTAGTTCTAGTTGTGTTTTTGTAAAATCTAATCTGCTAAAGGGAATATTGTCATGCTGTATATAAGAGTTTTTAGTTTATCTTAAGTTGTCTTGTACCTAAGTTAAATTTTTCTAGATCTTAACTCCCTCATGGCTCTGGCCGTAAGACAGTGAGGAAAGGTATACATTATATAGAGTTTGCTTTCAGCAGTGACGGGAAGGTGAATAATGTTAGCATCTTATTTATGTGTTGAAATTATCCTACCAGAGGCCCCCACAAACCCCGGATCAGGCAAATATGCACGCATGCTTACCAAGAACCTTATAGACAGTATAGCGGGGACATAAGCTCAATAAAGTTTACATTTTTGCAAGATGAGAAATTAATAGCGGTGACATCTGTATCATCACAGACAAATATTAATATGTCCCTATGGGGCCCTCCTCAAACCCTCAGAATGGACACTAAGCCAAATATATTTACAGAGATCATCATGCACACTATAATAATAATAAAACACATTTAAAACATATAATGTAACTAGTGGAGTATGATACGTGTAATGCTGCAGTACAATGTCTTAGAATGTAGTATGGTGAGGAGCTTTGATCACTTAATCAAACTGGCTAATAAAGCTATGAATATTAGACATTAGTGGACTAATATCATTTGTCTAGATATACCAGTGACCCCAAATAATGTCAGCTATGTATTAGGGAATTATTATTTAAAATGACATAAGGCCTGTCTGCCTTCTAGCATTATATTAATTTGAGAAGATACAATGGAGTACATCGTTGTGCCTGTAATTCAGCTTATTAAACAACACTCTAACATTAAAGATATAGCGCAACTACTAAGATGATTGATTAATAGTCCCCTTTAGAACTTATATGAGAAGTCAGCTCTTAACAGATTTACCCGTTGGGTATAAACATCTGTAATAGGAAAGTGGATGTTATCTGGGGAAGGTATCTGCAGGCTACCCTTCTCCTTTCTCCCAAGTATATCCATTACTGTACGGCTAAAGGATAGTCCCATCTGACCTAGTTAGATAAGATTGCCGCCAATTCTTGCTTGAGGGTTCGGATATCAGGGAGTTTCCCTAATGTCTCTGGTTGCTGTTGTGTAGTCAGATTTTCAATGCTATGCAGAGACAGCTCTATCTTGTCTTGTCCTGGTCTCTTCCCTGCTGTGAACTGTGACGTGCTCTCCTCTGAGGGTCAGGGCCCCGGGCCCACTGTTGGAGGCTTTTTCTGAGTGCCAGGCTGTATGGTATGGTCTTTAAATCGCTTAGTGTTATCAGTAAGCTGATTTGTTAGGGAGGTGAAAGATCTTAATGGCGGTTCGTTATACTTCTTTGTACTTTGCGCCTTGAGGGCTCTCTGTGATGGCTGGGAGCCACGCGGTGGCTGTAGAATAATTTAATGTGTCAGAGATTCCCTGCCCCCAGTGTACTCTGCGTCTGAGGATTCATTCGGGATTGCAAATGCAAAATGTATCAGATGCTCGTATGGAACTCTATTCATCATCTCTTGCATGAGGTATTCATGCTTTCTTAGATATACATCAGGTTGTTGTAGATGATACTCTCCCGCCATGTTCGCCATGTTGGGTGTCATTCTGATTGCTGTGTTTCATGAAGGGTATTTGCAAATGATCTCTTTTCTTAAGTGAGATGTCTTATTGCAATAAAGTGGATATGTTTAAAGTCCAGTTGAGGTAAAAAACGTCAGTGTTTGGCGAGGGGGAAGCAACGCCTATTGTGAGCCACCACACCAGGCCCTTCCCGTCCAAACCTGAGTTCTGGTTTCAAGAAAACAGCCACTTATTCAGTGATGCACCCTAATTAGGGCTAATTATTGTCGATTGGATGAAAAATAAATACTCGGCTGTAAAATTGTGCCTATAATCAGCGGATTTAGGGCTACTCGACTGGAGCTCCTGGATGTGCAGTTCTGTTGAGTTTACCAGTTGATCAAGTTCGTATAAAGTAGTTCGGGGTGAGAGGCCTTAAGATGGGATCAGTTGGTGGGTACTATTATTGACTATGCAAGGTTGTTTTAGCCTCCAGGCATACAAGGGTTAAATCATGGGTATAACAATTAGGGGTTCGTGTCCCAAAAAGAGTTAGTGAATAGAATCCATTGTGATTTAAGGACACTTAAAGAACTGTTCCCTCATATAGTTATAGTTTGGTCCAAAATTGAGCCGAAGCCAGTATGGAAAGCAGCTTGAAACTTCAAGAGGCTTGAGGCCTCAAGAAAGAAAGTGAACAGAATGCTTTGTGGCACAATTGGGGAGCTTCATAATGAGGCATGTTGAGTTTGAGGGGGAATTGGGGAAATTATTTTTTCTTAGGGATGGCGTGCATTTAAATGAAGTTGGGCTTTACTGGTTTAATTTTAATCTGAGAGATGGGTTGTTAAAAGCCTTAACCCATATTGGTGGCCCTCTGCCATAGGCCATGCATTGGCAGGGTGCTCACCTTTGAAGGTTTAAATTGGGAAAAAGATAGTACCTTCCTGGTGTGATGGGGAGAATTTTAAAGTTGGGTGGTGTGGAAGGCATGTGTGTTTAGTTGTGGCAAATAGGGGCAAGCACCTCTGTGGTTTATAAGTGGTTAACAGTTATAGCTGTTATTTATTAAATTGGTTGTTTAATAAAGCGGGTTGCTGCCTTTTCACCCCAGTAATGTGTCTGTGTATTTATGTTAGAACTTAATAAGTGCTGAGTGTGTGGGTCAAAACAACCATGTACTGAAAGAATTAAAGGGAGGGGTACTTGGGACTTCCGGTGGGTGGGGCGACTGGAGAGCAGCACGATAACAGAGCTCCGTGCTTTTGAGCTCAGCATTTGTTCTAACTGTGCTCTCCCGGTCGCCCCCGCAATATTTTCTTGCCAGACAGGCAGCGGAATACAGCGCGGACCTCTCTTGGCCGAAAACGGCACCAGCGCAGGACCCTGATATCAGTCCTGGCCCACGGAAGGCAGAGGCGCAAGCAGAGGCGCGAACAGTCGCCATTTTGGACAGCGCTCCGGATCGCTCCTATGAACCCCTGCAGGGCAGCATCGGTCCCTGGGGTAAGAAATAGTGACAGCTTCCCCCACATAACATTACACTGCCCACAGAAAACTCTATGTGACTGGGCCGACCTCAGGCAGGCTGCCATAATAATTTGCTGTGACGCAGCTACACCTCAAGGCCCTCCTGCTACTAACTTTGGGCCCAAATCACTCTCCCAGTACCTTGAATGGAAATAGAGGGGCTCATGCAACATACCACTCTGTCGCTCCTTGACTGAAACAAGCACAGAAGCACAACAGATCACTATAAAGCACCATTTTTCCTCCTTTTTCAAGCTTTATATCGCAGGCTGCAATATGTGCTGGAGGAGAGATAAGCTGGTGAACCTATTAGAGACCTTTATTGTCTAGAAGTAGGCCTGTGCTATACCTATTTACCCTGTTTGGACCTAGTGTGGGTTGGAATGCTTGGGACTAGAGAATGTTGTATACCATTGAATTGAGTTGTGGCCCATACTAGACCGGATGCATTCTGTGGTCAACAATATCTTAGCTGCAGCGGAGTTTAAGAACGTTATTGCATTCACAGAAGGAAAAAGCCATACACCCATTTTTTTGAATCCCTCTTTCTTTTCTACTCTATGAAAGTTAACGACTACTTTAAAAGGCTGTCTCCGCCTCTAACAGACAATATGAGTCACAGATCCAGGACACATGACAAAAAACTCAAAAATTCTACGGAAACACCTGCATCTAGCTCCGCAACCTCAGATAATGAAAACACATCTGTTGGTGATCACAGCTCCTTACTACAAGAGCTTAAAGCTTTTTTCTTGCCGAAGATGGACTCGCTACAAGCTGGCGTAGACACTCTGACAAGCGAGGTAAGAGCATTCTCCACATGTCTCACGTCTGCAGAGCATAGAATCTCAGAAGTTGAAGATCGCCAACAAGAATCGGCAGGATCAATAAAGAACCTCTTAAAACAGAATCAATACTTGCTAGACAAATTAGAGGATTTGGAGAACCGCAGCCGCAGAAATAATCTGCGTGTAGTGGGTCTACCAGAAACTGTTAGAGATAAGGATTTACTGGACTTTGCTGCATCTACTCTCCCCAGATTGCTGGGAATGTCATCTGACTATTTACCAATAGACATTGAGCGGTCACATCGTATAGGCCCGGACAGGCATCTGGGTAACTCCAAAAATAAGCCTCGCCAAGTCATCTTCAAATGCCTGAATTATCAGGATAAGCTAGCCATGTTGAGAGCCTACAGAACCACTAAAGAGCTTAAATATGAAGACCGCCGTCTCTTGTTGTTTCAGGACTTTTCAGTTGAAGTAATTAGACGGCGAAAAGACTTTGCTCCACTTTGCTCACAGCTACATGAACAGGGCCGTCAGGTTACCCTCCTATACCCGGCCAAGTTGAAACTCCAAACCAACTCAGGACCCAAGATTTTTCACTCCCCTGCCGCAGCACAGGCCTACCTGGCCTCAGAGAGAAGACAAGATGCGGGTTGATGCTGTTTCACCAAGGATTTGTATTGTTTCTATTATGTCCTTTTTATTTATTTTCTTCTTCTCTCTTATTTTCAGTCTCTATAGCAATATAACATAAAAAATGTATACAAATTTAAATACATTGATGCCAGTGCAGGCCCCTTGGACATTATTCCCTATATTGAGTTTGGGAAATCTGTTGTATATTCTGTTGTGTTTTTTGTTGTGTCATGCATTTAAGGTTTTTTTAAGTGTCAGTTTTACACCAGACGTGAACAGGCCAGTCCCACCTCATGGCCCACATAGGCCGCACACACTGTATTGTCAAGGTTTCTATTGTGGCTGCTGTTACAGTTATGTCAGATTTATTCACTATTGTTCCACCCTCACCACCGCCCCGAAGGTGTCTTGCCCTGGCGGGGGCGCCCCTAGGGTGCCCGAGCTCTCTTATATACCCTGCTCCTTTTCAGTGAGACCGCACAAGCCTCTATTCCCTGTGGAGGTGCTCCCACCCTGTGTACAAATAGCCTTCATGTTACTCAGCCATGCTCAGACCCCTACAAGGCCTTGCCACCCAAGAAAAGTTAGCACATTGTATATAGTTTATTTACCGCACAATCATATTGACAAAACAGCAATGGTCCACTATAATAGAAGTACAAGTGAGGTACACCCCCTGAAACATGAGACACTTAGCATAATACAAGTCTATATCTCCTTGCTCAGGGATGGGGAATGATGGGATGTCTGTATCATTATGTCTAAAGATGTGTTGTTTTTTCTCTTATTAGCCTTTCCGCTTTCTGAAGCTGCTGATCAGAATGTAACCTTGGTGTCAGTCCTCTCGCCCCCCACAGACTGCGTGCATCGGCTGTCTTTTCTACGATATCGCCCAACTGTGAGTTTTTCTATAACTTTGACCTTTCTTTCCAGGCTGTGTTGCTGTGTGGTGCCCGTCCTCTCCTTTCTCACTCAGGGGAATCGCATGTTTACCCTCCTACTTGCCAGACCTTGTATACTCCCACACAATAACTTAGCCACACTTTTCACACTTAGCGCTCCATGACTACACAGCTTAAGGTGATCTCGTGGAATGTGGGGGGAATCACCTCACCTGCAAAAAGAAGCATGATTATTCAACACTTACAAACACTACATGCAGATATAGCTTTACTTCAGGAGACCAAACTATCCACAGAGGAACATGAAAAATTAAAAATTCGCTGGGTGGGGCAGATTCTCTTCTCCCCTACAGAGGGCAGGAAAAGAGGAGTGGCCATTCTGGTCAGGAAGGGCCTTCCAGTTTCATTCTCAAAGATAGAGATAGATCAGAAGGGCAGATTTATATTAGCCTTATTACAAATTAACTCGATCAACTACACCATCTGTAATGTTTACGGTCCCAACGAGTATAATCCTGTTTTTTGGACGACACTATCAGCTAAAATAATTACTAATAATGCTCCCATAATTCTGGGGGGGGATTTTAATTTGGTTCAGGCATTGCCCCTAGATAGGTTCAAAGATCCTGCCACAGCATCCACTTCCAAAATGGGTACGTCCAGATATAAAAGAGAAGTGAAATTGATTAAATCCTTTAAAGACACACTAGACCTGGTAGACATATGGAGGACGCAAAACCCAATTAGCAGAGATTACACTTGTTTATCTAGGACACATAACACTCTCTCACGAATTGATTATTTCTTAACCTCATCCACTCTATCACCTCAAATCCACCATGCTACTATAGGTCCAATCACAATCTCGGATCATGCCCCAATTAGTCTAGTATTCCAGACACTGCCAAACAAACCCCCCAAGAAGACATGGAGATTTCCAACTTATTTATATAACAATATTGATTTCCGTCAGCACCTTAAATCATCTTGGATCCATTATGCATCAGATAATGCCCAGCATAGTGTCGACCCAAACTTATTCTGGCATGCCTCAAAGGCGGTGATACGAGGACACATCACCTCCTTCACAGCCCATCATAACAAAACTCTTAAAAGGATAGATAATGAATTCCTCTCCAAACTTACCGAGGCATATAATACATACTTGAATGACCCCACACCAATATCTCAGCAAAACTATTATGATCTTAAGCAATCCCGAGATACCTTCCTGGCCCAACAGAACAACACCTTTCACATACATAGACAGGGCAGGTACTTCAGACATGGCAATAGATCAGGTAAACTTCTGGCAGACTTGGTTAGGCTATATAGACCGAAATCCTACATCACAGCTATTAAATGTCACTCTCGCATAACTTCGACACCCACGGACATTATGACAGAATTTGTAAACTATTACACTAATCTATACGCTAGTCAACCGGTTAACTTGGAGGCAAAAGGGCATTTCTGGGGTTAAATCCCCAAGATAACGACTGAGCAAAAATCCCTACTTAACGCCAAAATACAAACACGCGAGGTGATTAAAGCCATACGTAATGCCAAACTTGGGAAGCAGCTGGCCCTGATGGGCTACCATCAGAGTTTTACAAAATCCTAGGCGAAGAAATAGCGCCTACTTTATCATCCCTATACTCGGCGTACCTGGAGGGTACCACAGGAATAGATAGTAGATTCACTGATGCAAATATTTGCCTCCTACTCAAACCAGATAGAGAGCCTACCCTTACATCATCGTACCGACCAATCTCACTTCTGAATGGAGATTATAAAATATTAACAAAACTTTTAGCAGATAGGCTAGCGATGGCTTTGCCCTCAATTGTCCACCCAGATCAGACTGGATTTGTTAAGGGTCGCTCCTCAGTAACAAATATTAGGAAAACATTAGCAATCATATCCCATTACTGGTATAACACCCATTCTCCTAAACCTCCCACACTGCCGGATGCATGCCTCTTAGCGCTAGATGCTAAGAAGGCATTTGATAGGGTTGAATGGGACCATTTACACACTTCTTTAACAAAATTTGACATTACCGGTAACTTCCCAGGCCTCCTTCATAGAATATACAATGCTCCTAGGGCCTCCCTGATCATTAATGGTGAGCTTTCCCACTCATTTGAACTGCAAAGAGGCACGAGACAGGGGTGCCCCCTCTCCCCTTTATTATTCGACCTGGCCATAGAGCCCTTAGCATGCTACATCAGGCAAAATTGTGAAGGATTAAAGTTACTGGACCATACACAACATTTGCCATTATATGCCGATGACCTACTACTATTTATAGGAAATCCTAATGCCAACCTAAAGCCAGTTTTAAACATAATCGAGAGATTCGGCACATTTACTGGATACAAAATAAACATTGACAAATCGGAGGTTGTATGGCTACAAAACAAACAGAATATCCCATTACAGCACACAGGACTCAAAATTACAGAGGGCTCACTTAAATACCTAGGCATACAACTACATGTCAATCCTAATAAACTATATCACCTCAACCTCAAACAAACGGTTCAAAACATCAAAACCTTACTCTTGGGTTGGGCAAAGCTACCAATATCTCTCTCAGGCAGGATACACCTCTTTAAGATGGTTGCATTGCCTAAACTTTTATATCCCCTACAGATGTTGCCACTGCTTCTCACACGACAGGATGCCAACACACTACAAACTGCTTTGGGGCAGTTTATCTGGAGAGGGAAAAAACATAGGATAGGGAGGACTTACCTGATGATGCCAACGAATAGGGATGGTCTCCGTCTCCCTAATATTGTATGGTACAATTGGGCTACCTTGGCAAAACTAATTCTCGACTGGCTAGTTAGTGATAATCATTTCACTGTCCCTGTCCTGGAACAGCGTCTTATTGCCCCGATACATCTTGCATTTCTCCCCCATGCGGACATGTCCTCACTGCCACCACATATACAAAACCATATTCTTTACAAAGATCCTTTGAGAGCATGGGCCAAACTTTGCAGATTTTGGGGGGTGGATAAGTCAGTGAGTAAATACTTACCAATCCAAGGGAATCTACGGTTTCTTCCTGGTTATACTACAGAAGCCTTTCGGTTGTGGCAGGAGAAACACCTCACTATACTTAGGCAGTTGTATAACCCTGTAACCTTGGAAATCCTATCCTTTCAGGAATTACAAAACACGTACGCCCTCCCCGGCACTCACAAATTCGCATATTTTCAGTGTAGACACTACATAAATAAATTGAAATCAGATGGCTTACTTACCAGGGATGCATCCAATATAGATAAGCTTTGCATATTGGCAAGACAAGGGTCTTATAAACTCACGCATATATACAACCTCTTGCTCCTCCATCTAGAAGACACTGCTATGCAAAAGATAATATCTAAATGGTCGGGATATGATCTCCTAACGGTAGACAAACCTTTGATTGAAGATAGCTTAGATAAAATACAGGCCATAACTATTTCCTCCACCCTACGAGAATCCCATTTAAAAATATTACAGCAGGCTTACATAACACCCGGCCTTCGTTCTAAATGGGTACCAAGGGCAAGGAATATGTGCACCAAGTGTAGCTTGGTGGCACCAGATTGGATACATCTACTGAGGAACTGCCCTAAATTGAAAAGTTATTGGCAGAAAATATCTTACTGGCTGGCCAAGGTCACCAAAATTGAAGCTTTCTAGGGTGAGCACCCCACTAATATTCTTAGTATCCACTAATGAGAGACTTAATTCAGACACCTTTATCTCCACAGTTATCACACTGGCAAAACAGCACATCTTGGCAGGTTGGGCCAGCAATAAGTCTCCTCCATTCCAAAAACTAATCAGGAACATACATACTCAGATGTTAGTCGAGCAAGCAGATACAAAGGGAGACCCTGAGAAAAGAATTAAACGTTTTCTCCATAAATGGGAAACATATCTACGGTATTTGCCAGATGCAGTTACAGAAAGGGTTATCTTCCCATTTCGGAATAGCCTATATATCCTAAATGAAAATCTGAAGGGTAATTGGTGCTTCCCAAACAGCGAAACCTAGACTAGCAATACCTGTGTACGAATGTTCTGCTGACTGAACTCTTATCTATCTTAAGATGTTTCTGATGCTGGCCTGTGGGGGGCGATCTGGACGCACTCTGGGTAAGTTAAGTTGAATTAAATAGTTTTACTGGTTTATTCTGTTGTTTTTTTTTTGTTTGTTTGTTTTTTCTCTGTGTTCTTTTTTTTGTTGTCTATCTTTCTTTCTTCCTTTCTTCCATAAATGTTGAAAAAGAAGAGATCCAGGCCGCTTCATAAAGGACATTTCAACTAAAAGCTGGCAGAACTCAGGGTCATGGTATCTTATTATAATACAGCTTGGGAAGTATTATTGTTGATAAATTTGCATTTTATGTTTAAATACTGTAAGCTACTGTATTCCCAGATATTTAATGCCACCCTTCTTGCTGCTGTAACTAATCACAAAGTATTTGCACTACTTGAAATAACTGTGTTGTAAGTGAAATGGATCTTTATATTATAAATAAAGTTATTAATAAAATAAAAAAAATAAAAAAAAGGGAGGGTTACTTGACCCCAGAGGTCATGGAGTGGATAGGTGTAGGGGAGGTCAAGGGGAGGGGAACATGGGGAGATTATATAAGGGGTGGTGATAGCGGAAGCTGTCAGCAGTTCTCAAAGAAACGGGAAAAGTGAAGCTCCCTCCCTCCCTGTTTTTTGGTAAGGCAGTCGCAGCAGTGGTGGGGTGCTCACCCTAGAAAGCTTCAATTGTTGAAAAGATGGTACCTCCCTGGTGTCATGGGGAGAGCTTTAAATTTGAGGGCATGCCTGTCAGCTACCCAGTGGAAGGCACGTGTGTTTAGCTGTGGCAAATAGGGGCCAAGCACCTCTGTGGTTTATAAGTGGTTAACAGTTAATGTTATGACTGTTATTTATTTAATTGGTCGTTTAATAAAGTGGGCTGCAGACTTTTTACCCCAGTACTGTGTCTGTGTATTTACAGTATCTCACAAAAGTGAGTACACCCCTCACATTTTTGTAAATATTTTATTATATCTTTTCATGTGACAACACTGAAGAAATTACACTTTGCTGCAATGTAAAGTAGTGAGTGTACAGCCTGTATAACAGTGTAAATTTGCTGTCCCCTCAAAATAACTCAACACACAGCCATTAATGTCTAAACCATTGGCAACAAAAGTACACCTCTAAGTGGAAATGTCCAAATTGGGCCCAAAGTGTCAATATTTTGTGTGGCCACCAATATTTTCCAGCACTGACTTAACCCTCTTGGGCATGGAGTTCACCAGAGCTTTACAGGTTGCCACTGGAGTCCTCTTCCAGCCCTCCATGACGACATCAAGGAGCTAGTGGATGTAGAGACCTTGTGCTCCCCGACCTTCCGTTTGAAGATGCCCCACAGATGCTCAATAGGCTTTAGTTCTGGAGACATGCCTGGCCAGTACATGACCTTTACCCTCAGCTTCTTTAGCAAGGCAGTGGTCATCTTGGAAGTGTGTTTGGGGTCATTATCATGTTGGAATACTGCCCTGCGGCCCAATCTCCAAAAGGAGGGGATCATGCTCTGCTTCAGTATGTTACAGTACATGTTGGCATTCATGGTTCCCTCAATGAACTGTAGCTCCCCAGTGCTGGCAGCAGTCATGCATGCCCAGACCATGACATTCCTACCACCATGCTTGACTGTAGGCAAGACACACTTGTCTTTGTACTCCTCACCTGGTTGCCGCCACACATGCTTGACACTGTCTGAACCAAATAAGTTTATCTTGGCCTCATTGGACCACAGGACATGGTTCAAGTAATCCATGTCTTTAGTCTGCTTGTTTTCAGCAAACTGTTTGCAGGCTTTGCTTGTGCATCATCATTAGAAGAGGCTTCCTTCTTGGACAACAGCCATGCAGACCAATTTGGCGCAGTGTAAGGTGTATGGTCTGAGCACTGACAAGCTGACCCCCCACCCCTTCAACCTCTGCAGCAATGCTGGCAGCACGCATAAGTCTATTTCCCAAAGACAACCTCTGGATATGATGCTGAGCATGTGCACTCAACTTTTTTGGTCGACCATGGCGAGGCCTGTTCTGAGTGGAACCTGTCCTGTGAAATTGCTGTATGGTCTTGCATATGTGCTGCAGCTCAGTTTCAGGGTCTTGGCAATCTACTTATAGAATAGGCCATCTTTATGTTGAGCAACAATTCTTTTTTTCAGATCCTCAGAGAGTTCTTTGCCGTGAGGTGCCATGTTGAACTTCCAGTGACCAGCATGAGAGAGTGTGAGAGCGATAACACCAAATTTAACACACCTGCTCCCCATTCACACCTGAGACCTTGTAACACTAATGAGTCACATCATGACACCGGGGAGGGAAAATGGCTGACTGGGCCCAATTTGGACATTTCCATTTAGTGTTTAGACATTAATTGCTGTGTGTTGAGTTATTTTGATGGGGACAGCAAATGTACACTGTGATACAGGCTGTACACTCACTACTTTACATTGTAGCAAAGTGTCATTTCTTTAGTGTTGTCACATAAAAAGATATAATAAAATATTTTCAAAATTTTGAGGGTTGTACTCACTTTTGTGAGATACTATATGTTAGAATGTAATAATTGCAGAGTGGGTGGGTCAAGAGATCCCCGTAGTGACAAAATTGAGGGGAAGGGAAATACATATTTGAAAAAAATTATCCTTAATATCTGATCTTCTGCCTCCAATCCTCACCTCTAGCTCTGTCATCTATTCCCTGCCATCCTGTCAGGGACCAAGGTGATTCTTATTCATAACATTTGGTAACAAAAGTTGACCACAAAGCTAAATATCAGGAGGTACAGGTGTGTGTGTGTGTGCAGGGGGGCGGTGGTGAGGGCATCTTCTACTACTTTTTCCTATATTTATCATTTTTAAACCATTTTCTCCCTCCTTTCCCTCTCATTGCTCTATGTAGAGCGCTGGATGTGTTTACAATGATAGATACAGTATTTGTGATTCAACATTTGTTCATAAAATTATACACGCTCTTTATATTCTGATGTGTTTGTTCTCTTCCCTACTCATCTTGACTCTGGAAGTTAAAAGGTTAATGTGACAGTCAAGCTTCAGTAACCTGAAGGAAACACTTCAGTTTTGAAGAAACAATTGCTGAAGGCTCAGGGCTCTCCTGTATTCTGTATACAGTTATGTGTGTATAAATTACACCCCTGCAGACTCCAGGCAACTCGGCTCCCGCCTCCCTCCCTCCATGTACAAGCACAGGAAGTGGCTGATTCCTTCCCCCACTCGCAGTACACTACTCACTTGGTAGAGCAGCAGTCACAGCTTCTACCTTGTGTGCATGGCCTCCAGTCAGCTCAGCTCTAGTCACCCCCCCCCACACAGTGCCATCCTAATTTGGAACTAGCGTAGTGTCCACTTTGTACATGCTCTGTGTGCTTGAACAAAGCAGCCTGTTGCTCCATGCGTGGCCTCTCTTACAGCTACTTTTCACAAGACTCCAGCAGGGCATCCCACCGGAAAATATCACAGCATCCCAGTAGGCCAATCCAACATTGAATAAGTAAACAGTCACAATAAAAAACAGGACATTCCTAAGTCCTCCCTTGTCAAACCATTAACACCCTATGAAAAGCATTCTACCGCAAACACCAAGACACTTAATTTCCCTTCTTTATGGTATTGCTCTGTCTGACAACCAACAACCACTCCCTAGTTATATACTTGGTTGGCGCAGAGAACTGGGGCATGAAATTGCCGCCAAAAATGGCACAAAATATTTGCACTAATAAAATAAAAATCTGTCTCGGCCCGAATTCAGGAATCCCACTACAAATTTCTAAGCAAGGTACCTGACACCTCAGAGACTGAAGAAAATCTATATGCAAGCTAGTGGGAATTGCTGGAGGGGTTGCAGAGAGGAGGGAACCATGCTTCACATTTGGTGGCAGTGCCCCAAGCTTGAGAGGTACTAGGAGGAGATCTTCACAGAAATCAATAAAATTCTGGGCTCAAAGACCCATTCTGACCCCCGTCTCCTGCTTTATCACAACTTACCAAAATGTAATGATAACGCCCCCAAATCCCTCTTCATTATAATGCTAAACAACACCAAGGAATTAACCCCCCCCCATATTGGAAAACATTGAACACCCCATGTCTTTCTGAGTGGAGGAAATATGTTACCTACCTCTTATGCCTTGAAAGGTACCACTACCTCAAACTGGGCAAACTTGATTCCCACAAGGTTATGCAACTATTATGAGAAAGTTCACCATTGTGAACCTCCTCTTAGGCTTGGCCCACTTTATTATAGTGGAGCTCTAGATTACCTAACGCCCTTACCAATTACTCACAATCGTTCTTAGCCTCTTGTTTCTACCCCCCCCCACCACAGTCACTGGGGTGATGTTATTATTGGGGGTTACTCCCGGTCCCCCCCTTTTTTTCCCTCTCTTTTCTTCTTTCCCTATCCTTTCAATCGATCCTTCTCTCTATCTCTCTATGCAGTTTTAGCCTGACTGTCTTATGTTATACCTATTTATCAACAATTAATTATCGTTGAACATTATTTTACTTAGACATACAATTTGTATAACTTACAAAACATTAAAAAACCTAATGCAAGGTGACTGCGAGGCATATGAGGACTTTATGCTCTACGTTGGAATCTTGATCTGATTCCCTGGCCCTCCAGGGGTGAAACTGATTGTGAACTTTTCTTGGACACTGCAGAAATGGGAACCCAATTTCTCATGTATAACTGTTTCAATCATTCTGCAATGTACACTTATATATTTTAATAAATCTTGCATTTACTTTTAAAAAAAAAAAAAAAGGACATTTCTTAAAAAAGTTCTTGGGACAAAGGAACAGTGTGTAAAAAAACAAAACAGCACAATTCCTTTATGAACAGGAAACCCTATAGTAAAATACCCTTTTATAGCTGCAACAAAGAAAAAATACATTGATGTTTCTTAAAGGGGCAGTGTACTGAAAAATTGGTATCCCTTTTAGATGTTTCTAATGCTTTGTTATACCAGTTACAGAGTATAAAATGGGAAATCCCAACTTTATTTTTTAATATATATTTAATAGCTGTTTTTGCTCAGCTCATGGGCTGAGCTTGCAGGGAGAACATATATTCATTATTTTTTTATTATATATAAAAACAAAGACTTCCTTATCTCCATCTAAGAATTGCAAACAAAAATTTTAGCAACTATTCCACCCCCCCCCCCCACTGGGAGTATAATTTTTCTGCTGGATCCTGTTTACATAGCTTTTCTCATTCAAATGTCACATTCGAAAACTGTAAATAACATTCAAAAATAGATTTTTTTAAGAATATTTGTTCTTATCAACATTCTATTATGTAAATCGAATTTCTACAATAACATTCGTTCCAACATTCGAATTAGAATATAAACACATTCGCCCATCCCTACTAACAACCCACTAACAGGTAATCCTAGCTAATTATACACTTGCACTATGCTCTCCATGTCTTTTCTGCTTTTTCTAACTGCCCTTCTCCTAAAATTCACTACATGTCCCAATAACAATAATAACAATAAATATCACACCATCCATATCTCACCCTCCTTTCTCTCATTCCCTATGGTGTCCTCTCAGGAATAACTATTTCTCTTTAGAAACACTTCCCCATCTAACTCTCTCACTCACACGCCTACTACTACTTGCTGCTGGTGACATCTCTCCAAAACCTATCCTTCATCCCCCACAACTAATCGTTCTTTTCATCCTGCCACAACCACCTACACAATATTTCCAAAAGTCGCCTATTACTTAGCTCTGACTTGACTACTGCAATAACCTACTCACAGGACTTTCTTTGTCCTGGCTCCCCCCCCCCCCCCTTCAATCCATCCTAAATGCCTTTGCCAGGCTAATTCACCTATCTCATTGCTCTGTATCTGAGGCACCTCTATGGGAGTCCCATCACTGGCTCCCCATTCACAGCAGAATTACATTCAAAATTCTCACCCTGAGCCACAAAGCCCTTACCAATGCCGCTCCCCATCTACCTATCCTCTCTAATCAACAAATATACTCTAGCCCGCCCACTAAGATCCAACAATGACCTGCTCTTTGCATCTTTGATTATCACCTCTTCCCATGCTAAACTGCAGACTTCTCTCTTGCGGAACCTACCCTCTAGAACGCTCTCTTCTAAGCCGTGTCCTCATTCTGTGTATGGACTCTCCATTAAGCCACGCATATACATTTTCTCACTGCAATCTGCCTTAACTTTTTAAAATGTATCATATCTTGCTTATATTTATTCACCTTTATGTTTTATTTAGTAAGCCAGCTCTCAGTTATATCATAATTTTATTAATAAGAAAATTTAGCTCTTATTTTTTTAGTTAGCACTTCAGGGACCAATAATTTAAAATTATAAGAACTTTTGTACAAAATAGATAAAATATTACACCATGCAAAATACATGTGTGTATATATATATATATATATATATATATATATATATATATATATAAAAACTTCCAATTGAACTCTGCACTCACTTTGTTATCCCACAACTGCCTGGGGTGCATCCAATGCCGCAATGTGCTGTTTTACAATCACAGAAATAAAGAGCACTCACCAGGGCTTAACAACATAAAGCAATCACAGCTTTTATTTATCAAAGTGACGTTTCGAGGATTTTAACCTCGTCCTCAGACTTTACAAATGTGTACATACCTTAAGCCTTTTAAACCCTCCACCGACTATCACCGCAATACCGGAAGTCACCCGGCGTCCTGTCCTCAAAACTGCGCATGTACAGAGCGTCGGCATGGCAACTGGCCGCAGCGTTCACTAAAACAAATGTGAATACAAATGATTACAATATAGTATTGCATTATTGCTCTCCTGTCATATGCACTTAACAACCTGGCAATGCGTGCTATGAACATTCATTTTATATTTGCCAACAATGTATACATGATTAACAAAATCCTGGGCATTAATTTGAGGTTAATTCATACAGTTATACATAAGCCATTTAACACGCTAAACTATATACTGTATGAATTAACCTCAAATTAATGCCCAGGATTTTGTTAATCATGTATACATTGTTGGCAAATATAAAATGAATGTTCATAGCACGCATTGCCAGGTTGTTAAGTGCATATGATAGGAGAGCAATAATGCAATACTATATTGTAATCATTTGTATTCACATTTGTTTTAGTGAACGCCGCGGCCGGTTGCCATGCTGACGCTCTGTGCATGCGCAGTTTTGCGGACAGGACGCCGGGTGACTTCCGGTATTGCAGTGATAGTCGGTGGAGGGTTTAAAAGGCTTAAGGTATGTACACATTTGTAAAGTCTGAGGACGAGGTTAAAATCCTCGAAACGTCACTTTGATAAATAAAAGCTGTGATTGCTTTATGTTGTTAAGCCCTGGTGAGTGCTCTTTATTTCTGGGATTATATATATATATATATATATATATACAGTGGGACCTCGGTTTACAAACGACTCGGTATACGAAATTTCGGTTTACGAATTCAAAATCTTGAAAAAAATTGTCTCGGTTTAAGAATTTTTTTCGCAATACGAAACAAATGTTCCGGTTTGCCCCTCGGTTTACGAATTTTTTTCGCAATACGAAACAAGTGTCCCGGTTTGCCCCTGCATACTGAAGTGTGGGTAGCAGTTGGAGAGGTTTTGGAGCCATTTGCAGCAAGTTGTTGAGCCTTTTGGAGCCATTTGCAGCAAGATGTTGAGCCCTTTGGCTTTCAATGCATTCCTATGGGAAACCGTGTTTCGGTTTACGAATTTTTCGCAATAAGAAACGTCCCGGAGAACGAATTAAATTCGTAAACCGAGGTCCCACTGTATATATATATAAGTTAGGCTCAAGGGTGGATTATTTGATAAGACCGGCGAGTGTGTTCCTTTGTGCCTAACTTGGATATGTTTTGCAATGCACCCCGACAGGGTGTGTGCCAGCCTTCCTGTTGGATCTTTTATATGTATATATTTATATATATATATATATATATATATATATATATATATATATATATAAATATATATATATATATATATATATATATATATATAAATATTCATGAGCTCTGTGTAGGTGCTATTTTCACATACATGTATTACAATATCCAAAATCCATCATTACGTTTTTATTTCCCGTAAAAACAAATCTTATTATATCCAACTTCCATCTAGGAAAATAAAAACAGCTTTATATTGATTTTCATCTGTCTTTACTGAAAATCCCTGTAGTGAAGATTTTCTGCCGTGACTGGAAACTGGAAAAACATATTGCATTTTGTACTTCTATTAAGAGATAAAGTCTATAGATATATTGACAACTTTCTCTGTGTTCTAGTGGATGAACATGAACATGTATTTATAAAGTGTATAATTCATAAGTCAGATGTTGTTACATTTGCATTTTGTCTTTCAAAATGTTATAAAATCCAAACATACCTATAGGATTGTTATTGAATATATCCATCGGTCAGTTCTATTGATGATCTATCTTCTTGGGTGACCAATATTTTTCCCAATAATGTAAAAAACAATTGTACCACTAAAATCTTATTGACGTAATTACCTTTATTTTCACTGCTTCTCCTGAAAAGAGGTTGGAGTGCCTATTGCAAGATCCCACAACATTCTAGACATTGATTGCTTGGTCAGCGCAGGAGCTTATTTACATCTGTAACTATGTGGATACTGAAAAGAGGCTAAAATAAATTATAATTTTAAATGCTTTTAAAACGAGCAATGCAGTGTATAATTGCTGATAATGAATCATAAATACATAAACAAAAGTCTTTAATATTCCTTTAAGGCAGGGGTCTCAAACTTGGGGCCACTGGTCAAATTTTCTTCTCCCATGGGGCCCGCTTCCAGTACTTTGAACAAAATTAAACTATATATATATATATATATATATATATATATATAAAAAACTGAATGCTCTGTTAAACGGATACTATCAGTGATGTCATATAATAATAATTATGTGTATAATATTAATATGTGTAATCATTACATACATTACCAAACCCACACATACATACGCAGACCCACACATACACAGACCCCCCCACACACAGACCCACACAGACCCACATTCACAGAACCCCCCCCCCCACACACACACACACACACCCAGGCACACACACACTTTACTTCAGTATTGTAATTTCCAGTATATCTGTTGGTTAAGCAGGCACAAACAGCTATTTTAAGTAACAAAATAAAAACAAATCGGCTATCTGTAAACAACTTAATACACTCCAGCAGTTAAAATGGATAATCTAGAACACATTAAAGGTGAATCATTTTACAGTACTCTACCCTGTCCTTTTAAAGCAACAACGAAGGGACCTATTAAGATTTGCTATCTTACTTGCTCTTAAAGGGACAGTCAAGTCCAAAATAAACTTTAATGATTCAAATAGGGCATGTGATTTTAAACAAGTTTCCAATTTACGTCTATCACCAATTTTGCTTTGTTCTCTTGGTATTCTTAGTTGAAATCTAAACCTAGGTTGGCTCATATGCTAATTTCTTAGACCTTAAAGGCCGCCTCTAATCTGAATGCATTTTGACAGTTTTTCACCACTAGAGGGCGTTAGTTCATGTGTGTCATATAGATAACATTAAGCTCACGTACGTCAAGTTACCTAGGAGTCAGCACTGATTGGCTAAAATGCAAGTATGGCAAAAGAACTGAAATAAGGGAGCAGTTTGCAGAGGCTTAGATACAAGATGTATTAATATAACTGTGTTGGCTATGCAAAACTGGGGTATGGGTAATAAAGGGATTATCTATCTTTTTAAACAACAAAAAATCTGGTGTTGACTGACACACAAACAATTCATTTCATACAAACACCAATGCATTTTCCAGCCATAATATGAAAAAAAATTCACATTCATTCTTTTCCATCTATATTTTTTGCAGTTTTGTCTATTGTAAGTATTTTTACATGGTTGTGATTTCATGTTGGCGAAATAATCTACTGTGTATATAGTTCGCCATACCATGAATACTGTCCCATGCAAACATTGACAGCTGGTGACACTTTATTGTCAGCCTAAAAGATTAAGAAGAGAATTTAGTGTTCAAGAGACCAATTACTCATTCGTTCCCTCAGGGAAGAAGAGATCAGATGTTTACTCGGGTTAATAATAAATGAATAAAAAAATGCTCTGTGAATACTATATTCAGAATATGCATGTCAGCAGGTTGTAATTAGCTAATTAAATGCCTGGCTTGACAGAGTAGACCATTGGGGCTAGTTCTTTCACATTGCTTTGCTTTGATATAAAACAAATCTAGAATATGCAGTGTTTATCATTATTAATGCACACACTGTACTTAGAGAAAACCTAATATGAATTTGAGGCTTTTATAAGGGACAGGGGAATTTTTTTTCCAATTATGCATTTAAATCAGCAGATTTTAAATGTTACCTAGAAAAATAGGTTTTAATCCAAAAGAAATTCTTAATCAATTTTGTTTCTTAGACAGCTGACTTTGCTACTCTCCCTGTGTTATACTTTTATTAAAGGGACATTAAACACAAATTGTGTAAACTACATGATTATGAACCTTCATATATAAAGAATCATTTCGCAATGAAAACTGCAGATTTATTTTGTCAAATAAGTATATTGTTGTATGTTTATCCTTTTCACTGATTTCCCTGTCCCCTAGAACAAAAGGACCCCTGGTAACCAACCAAAAACTAATATTCAGATATAGCACAAACTCTGTTTGCACATGTGCAGACTGGGGTAGCCTACCCTCTTGTATTTTCTTTACCCCTTAACCCAGTAGGACATTATATATATATTATAATCTAAATGCAAAGAAAATATATAAATGGCAGATATGATATGTATGAATCGCCAAGGTATAAAGACCCTTAAGCAAATATATGGTGCAGACCATATAAGATTAAATATTACAATAGACTATAAGAAGAGAAACAGGAGACATCAAAATACATGTACCTACTAAAGAAAGGGAATGAAGCACTCTTTTTACATATCAAGAAAGCTGAGTATTTATTCTGCGCCTACTAATCTAGGCATAAAGAGGAAAGCAAACCTAAATACATCATCAAAGAATATATACATATGGTGCAAAAATACAATACACTAAAGTTATGTCACGTGACTAGCAAGGGCCCATCAAAGTAATCAGCATTACATCATATGGAAACCTGAGCAGAATCGGTGCTCCGGGTTCATATGAAGCCAGATTCCTGGACGTTACAGACAGTGACACTGTGTGTGTCACTGTCTGTAACAATCTTTGCTGGTGCCGGTGGGAGGGAAACCACAAGGTGGGTCCAGCAGCGGAGGGAGGAGGAAGAGAGGGAATGGGATGGGAGCTACACTACAGAAAAAAACAGTGGGGTGGTGGACCCTATATAACAATTGCTGTGGGGAGGTGGGGGGACCACTACACTACAGAAAATTAAAAAACAATGGCAAAGCCATGCATGTCTACTATTTCTAAACAAAAGGGATTACAGAGAAGCTTTTACAATCATTTGTGTCATGAATGCACAAGTGGTATGTAAATCATTTCAGTGAGAAACGTGTTTGAAAAAGTTAACAATATTTTTTATATGATCGCATTTGGTGGTAAAATGGTGGCATGAAATATACAACAAATGGGCCTAGATCAGTACCTTGGGTTGTCTACCTAAAAAAACCCAAAATAGTTTTGACAGGTAAATAAAAATAAAACAAGGCTCTATTTATTTTTAAATGGAGTGATTGCAAAAATGCTAAAAATTCTCCGGTATTTTGGGCCGGTTCATTTTTGAAAGTCCTGATAGTAAAGGGGTTAAAGAGGTTTAGCACTGATTCAACGTAATTACTCAAAGAAAGATTTTCCTATCATGATTGTTGATGCAAAACCGATAATCCACCTTTTTAAAAACACGTGATACAATAGAAGCTTAGGGAGGGAGGGAAAGTAAGCAATAGCTCACATAAATTGCCTAAAAGTATAAAAGGGACAGTCTAGTACAAAATAAACTTGTATGATTCAGATAGAGAATGTAATTTTAAACAATTTTCCAATTTAATTTTATCACCAATTTTGCTTTGTTATTTTACAGGCAAAAGAGCTGATTACTTTGGGGCATGCCCCGCAAAAAGCTCTTTTAAGGGCTGGTAAAGTAATAGAGCTGTTAACTTTTGTAATTTAGATTAGGGTAGGGAAAGTTTTTTATTTTGGGGGGCTTTGTTATTTTAATAGGGGGCTTAGAGTAGGTGTAAGTAGCTTAAAATTGTTGTAATCTTTTTTATATTTTGTAATTTAGTGGGTTTTTTTTGTAATTTAGTTTAGTTTATTTAATTGTATGTAATTGTAGTTAATTTATTTAATTAATTTATTGATAGTGTAGTGTTAGGTTTAATTGTAACTTAGGTTAGGATTTATTTTACAGGTAATTTTGTAATTATTTTAACTAGGTAGCTATTAAATAGTAAATAACTATTTAATAGCTATTGTACCTAGTTAAAATAAATACAAAGTTGCCTGTAAAATAAATATAAATCCTAAAATAGCTACAATATAATTATTCGTTATATTGTAGCTATATTAGGGTTTATTTTACAGGTAAGTATTACGTTTTAAATAGGAATACTTTAGTTAATTAGAGTTAATTTATTTAGTTAAATTAAAATTATATTTAACTTAGGGGGGTGTTAGGGTTAGGGTTAGACTTTAGGGGTTAATACATTTATTAGAGTAGCGGCGAGCTCCGGTCGGCAGATTAGGGGTTAATACTTGAAGTTATGTGGCGGCGATGTTAGGGAGGGCAGATTAGGGGTTAATACTATTTATTATAGGGTTTGCGAGGTGGGAGTGCGGCAGTTTAGGGGTTAATACATTTATTGGAGTAGCGGCAAGGTCCGGTCGGCAGATTAGGGGTTAATAAGTGTAGTTAGGTAACGGCGACGTTGGGGGGCAGATTAGGGGTTAATAAATATTATGTAGGTGTCGGCGATGTTAGGGGCAGCAGATTAGGGGTTCATAGGGATAATGTAGGTGGCGGCGATGTGCGGTCGGCAGATTAGGGGTTAAAAAAAATTATTAGAGTGGCTGCGTTGTGGGGGGGCCTCGGTTTAGGGGTAAATAGGTAGTTTATGGGTGTTAGTGTACTTTAGAGCACAGTAGTTAAGAGCTTTATATACCAGCGTTAGCCCATAAAGCTCTTAACTACTGACTTTCCATGGGCGTTAGGAGTCTTGTCGGTAGAGGGTGTACCGCTTACTTCAGCCAAGACTCTAAATACCGGCGTTAGGAAGATCCCATTGAAAAGATAGGATAGGCATTTGGCGTAAGGGGATCTGCGGTATGGAAAAGTTGCGGCTTGGAAGTGAGCGTTAGACCCTTTCCTGGCTGACTCTAAATACCAGCGGGCGGCCAAAAGCAGCGTTAGGACCCCTTAACGATGTTTTTGACGGCTAACGCCAATCTCTAAATCTAGGTGATTGTAACTACAAGACATTTCTATTGTGTTGCTATAGAATAACATATCAGACAACTGTAAATGGTTTTAAACCTGCTTTTTACTACAATTGTTTTTTTTATAGCCAAAGTTCACCCATTATTTGCCTTATTTGGAGGACCCAATCAGGGCTTTAGCCTGCAGACAACAAGGCTAACCATGATCATACTGTTAGTATAAATTAATTGTTTTGCAGTTGTTATCAGTTATAGCAGGGTGCATTTCAGGTTCTGAGAATTAGAAAATTCTCATTTTTAGAGCTAAATTGCATGAAAATTGGGCAAAATAAATAATGAAAGAATATTGTAAAGTTGTTCCATTATGCATAACTAAATATTTTTTTAAAAAATCGGAAGGTGTTTAGTGTTACTTTAAAATAAAAATCAGTGTCATGAGATTTTGAAAACTAAATTTAAGGGAGTATAAACTATAAGACACTTTGGGGCATATGTATCAAGCTCCGTATGGAGCTTGATGCCCCGTGTTTCTGGCGAGCCTGCAGGCTCGCCAGAAACAGCAGTTATGAAGCAGCGGTCACAAAGACCGCTGCTGCATAACCTGTCCGCCTGCTCTGAGCAGTTGGACAGACATCGCCGCAAATCAACCCGATCTAGTACGATCGGGTTGATTGACACCCCCCTGCCGGTGGCCGATTGGCCGCGAATCAGCAGGGTCGGCGTGGCACCAGCAGCTCTTGTGAGCTGCTGGTGCAATGTTGAATATGGTGAGCGTATTGCTCGCCATATTCAGCGAAGTCTGGCGGACCTGATCCGCACTGTCGGATCAGGTCCGCCAGACTTTGATAACTAGAGGCCTTTGCCTAAATGGTGAGATCAGGGATGGTTGAATCAAAGTCATGCTTGCTATGCTATATATTTAATAAGATTTCTACTTTTAGATCTTTTATTTTTTTTCCCAATGCAATTTTCATAATTTATGTATTTAAAAAATATATATTTTAATTGCACAATAGAAATGTGGGCTTTTTATGTCCCTTTAAAGGTGCACTACTCTTACTCAAGTGCTGCTATAGAATTAAAGGAATATAAAACACAAAATGTTTCTTTCATGATACAGATACAACATACAGTTTTAAACAACTTTCCAATTTACTTCTATTATCTAATTTGCTTTATTCTCTTATGATCCTTTGTTGAAGAAGCAGCAACGCATTACTGTGACCTAGCTGAACACATTGGGTGAGCCAATAACATTAGGCACATATGTGAAGCCACCAATCAGCAGCTCTTGAGCTTACCTAGATATCATTTTAGATAAAGGATACCAAGAGAACAAAACAAATCACATAAAAGAAGCAGTGGCAGTTCTAGAACTTAATATTTGGGGGCTTATTAGGGGCTAAGTGGTAAAGTCACAGCACACATAATATATGAAGCTCTTTGCAGCTTAATGGGGTTTAGAAATAAATTGGAAAGTTGTTTAAAATCATATGCTCTGTCTGAATCATGAAAGAAACATTTGGGTTTCATGTGCTTTTTAACTTTTGGTGTGTTATTTTTTTGTTTTTAGGAACATGTTTTTTAAAACTAACAGCTTTTTTACTATTGTATTTTTATAGTTTCTAAAATTAAGTACTGTATTAAGTTTGCACTGTACTGTACGCGTTGTACATTGGGTACAGTGTATTTGCAATACTGTATTAAGTTTGCACTGTACTGTACGTGTTGTACATTGGGTACAGTGTGTTTGCAATACTGTATTAAGTTTGCACTGTACTGTACGTGTTGTACATTGGGTACAGTGTGTTTGCAATACTGTATTAAGTTTGCACTGTACTGTACGTGTTGTACATTGGGTACAGTGCGTTTGCAATACTGTATTAAGTTTGCACTGTACTGTACGTGTTGTACATTGGGTACAGTGCATTTGCAATACTGTATTAAGTTTGCCCTGTACTGTACGTGTTGTACATTGGGTACAGTGCGTTTGCAATACTGTTTTAAGTTTGCACTGTACTGTACGTGTTGTACATTGGGTACAGTGCGTTTGCAATACTGTATTAAGTTTGCACTGTACTGTACGTGTTGTACATTGGGTACAGTGCGTTTGCAATACTGTATTAAGTTTGCACTGTACTGTACGTGTTGTACATTGGGTACAGTGCGTTTGCAATACTGTATTAAGTTTGCACTGTACTGTACGTGTTGTACATTGGGTACAGTGCATTTGCAATACTGTATTAAGTTTGCACTGTACTGTACGTGTTGTACATTGGGTACAGTGTATTTGCAATACTGTATTAAGCTTGCACTGTACTGTACGTGTTGTACATTGGGTACAGTGTGTTTGCAATACTGTATTAAGTTTGCACTGTACTGTACGTGCTGTACATTGGGTACAGTGTGTTTGCAATACTGTATTAAGTTTGCACTGTACTGTACGTGTTGTACATTGGGTACAGTGCGTTTGCAATACTGTATTAAGTTTGCACTGTACTGTACGTGTTGTACATTGGGTACAGTGCGTTTGCAATTCTGTATTAAGTTTGCCCTGTACTGTACGTGTTGTACATTGGGTACAGTGTATTTGCAATACTGTATTAAGTTTGCCCTGTACTGTACGTGTTGTACATTGGGTACAGTGTATTTTCAATACTGTATTAAGTTTGCACTGTACTGTACGTGTTGTACATTGGGTACAGTGTGTTTGCAATACTGTATTAAGTTTGCCCTGTATTGTACGTGTTGTACATTGGGTACAGTGCGTTTGCAATACTGTATTAAGTTTGCACTGTACTGTATGTGTTGAACATTGGGTACAGTGGGTTTGCAATACTGTATTAAGTTTGCACTGTACTGTACGTGTTGTACATTGGGTACAGTGCGTTTGCAATACTGTATTAAGTTTGCACTGTACTGTACGTGTTGTACATTGGGTACAGTGCGTTTGTAATACTGTATTAAGTTTGCACTGTACTGTACGTGTTGTACATTGGGTACAGTGTATTTGCAATACTGTATTGTTTGCACTGTACTGTACATGTTGTACATTGGGTACAGTGTCTTTGCAATAATGTATTAAGTTTGCCCTGTGCTGTACGTGTTGTACATTGGGTACAGTGCATTTGCAATACTGTATTAAGTTTGCACTGTACTTTACGTGTTGTACATTGGGTACAGTGCGTTTGCAATACTGTATTAAGTTTGCACTGTACTGTACGTGTTGTACATTGGGTACAGTGCATTTGCAATACTGTATTAAGTTTGCCCTGTACTGTACGTGTTGTACATTGGGTAAAGTGCATTTGCAATACTATATTAAGTTTGCACTGTACTGTACGTGTTGTACATTTGGTACCGTGAGTTTGCAATACTGTATTAAGTTTGCCCTGTACTGTACATGTTGTACATTGGGTACAGTGCATTTGCAATACTGTATAAAGTTTGCACTGTACTGTACGTGTTGTACATTGGGTACAGTGCGTTTGCAATACTGTATTAAGTTTGCACTGTACTGTACGTGTTGTACATTGGGTACAGTGTATTTGCAATACTGTATTAAGTTTGCACTGTACTGTACGTATTGTACATTGGGTACAGTGCGTTTGCAATACTGTATTAAGTTTGCACTGTACTGTACGTGTTGTACATTGGGTACAGTGCGTTTGCAATACTGTATTAAGTTTGCCCTGTACTGTACGTGTTGTACATTGGGTACAGTGCGTTTGCAATACTGTATTAAGTTTGCACTGTACTGTACGTGTTGTACATTGGGTACAGTGCATTTGCAATACTGTATTAAGTTTGCCCTGTACTGTACGTGTTGTACATTGGGTACAGTGCGTTTGCAATACTGTATTAAGTTTGCACTGTACTGTACGTGTTGTACATTGGGTACAGTGTATTTGCAATACTGTATTAAGTTTGCACTGTACTGTACGTGTTGTACATTTGGTACAGTGCGTTTGCAATACTGTATTAAGTTTGCACTGTACGTGTTGTACATTGGGTACAGTGTGTTTGCAATACTGTATTACGTTTGCACTGTACTGTACGTGTTGTACATTGGGTACAGTGCGTTTGCAATACTGTATTAAGTTTGCCCTGTACTGTACGTGTTGTACATTGGGTACAATGCGTTTGTAATACTGTATTAAGTTTGCCCTGTACTGTACGTGTTGTACATTGGGTACAGTGCATTCGCAATACTGTATTAAGTTTGCACTGTACTGTACATGTTGAACATTGGGTGCAGTGCGTTTGCAATACTGTATTAAGTTTGCACTGTACTGTACGTGTTGTACATTGGGTACAGTGTATTTGCAATACTGTATTAAGTTTGCACTGTACTGTACGTGTTGTACATTAGGTACAGTGCGTTTGCAATACTGTATGAAGTATGCACTGTACTGTACGTGTTGTACATTGGGTACAGTGCATTTGCAATACTGTATTAAGTTTGCCCTGTACTGTACGTGTTGTACTTTAGGTACAATGCGTTTGTAATACTGTATTAAGTTTGCACTGTACTGTACGTGTTGTACATTGGGTACAGTGTATTTGCAATATTGTATTAAGTTTGCACTGTACTGAATGAGTTTCTAATGTTGTGGCCACACTTTAATAATCAAGTTATTAATATATACAGTACAGTGCAAAATTGTAGCTGCTATAAAAATACAATGTTTAAAAAAGCCATCTATTTTTCAAAACGCACTACTGTAAAACGAAAAAGCTGTGGTTACTGTCTTCCATTGGATATTTAGGAATATTAAAGGGACATTAAACACTAAATACATGCTAGATAGGATGATACATTCAAAGAAAAGATTAGTCCATGAGTAACATGTAGATGTATTTTTTAAAGTTTCATTAGTTGTTTAAAAAGTGACAAAATAAGTGTAAAGTTTTAGTGTCTATAAAACACTGGGAGCTGCCATGTTGTAACTTGTGTTACCTTCTCTGCTGTGACCAATTAGAGACAGTTATAAATAGGTCACTAGAGTGTGCAGCCAATGGCTGTGTGGAATATAACAGTGTTCTGCACTTCCATTTCTAACAGTAACTGAAAAGCTCACAATTTCCGAATGGAATTACAGGCAAAGAGGACAAAATAAATAATGAAAGTATATTGCAGAGCTGTTTTATATATACAATTTATCATTTTATATTACCATCTCAAAGTGTTTAATGTCCCTTTAATATCCTGTACATGAGTTTGGGGAAAAAAGAACACACTGATAGTTAAAAACATGTTTTATTTATATATCAAACTTACTTTAAAAACAGTATATAGTATTTTACCATATAATACATATATCGGGTATTATATACACATGCACAATATACCTACAACGCGCCAGCTCCTATAGGTTTATTAATCATGTACAAGAGTACTGCATTTTAAACCCATAAAGTGGCACAGTCAAGGCTGTCATGAGGATGGGTTTATTATAACCATGTGGGGGTATCCTATGTGAGTGACAACATTAAAATATTAAAGGGACCAAAAAATTTTTTGTTCTTGGTTCAAATAGTGCGTGCATTTAAAACAACTTTCCAATTTACTTTTTTTCTCAAATTTGCTTGGTATCTTTTGTAAAAGTGATTGTAAATCATAGCATTTTTTAAATGCTGGGGTTTACCAGTGCTGCAAATAAATTGGAAGTATAAACATCATGCTGAAAGTTTATTTGCAGCGAGTTTATGCAGAACCGCCTCCAGCCACCAACGGCAAAACTCCTTTTTGTCAATAGCGTCCTCTTAGCCAATAGTGTGCTAGCCATACAACATAATGCCGATTGTCCTGCATGGTTATTGGCTAAGAGGTGAAAAAGTCACCTCATTGAAAAAAAAACGTTTGCAGTGGGCGGCCGGAGGCACTCAGCCGGACATAAACTCGTTGCAAATAAAAGAACTTTCAGCATGAAGTTTTTTATACTTCATGACTGAAAGTCCCTTTTATTTGTTTTAAAAATTCTAGGATTTACAATCGCTTTAGAAGAGCAACATGCACTATTGGGAACTAACTGAACACATCAGGTGAGTCAATGACATAAGGCATATATGTAGAGCCACCAATAAGCAGCTAGCTCCCAATAGTGCATTGCAGCTCCTACGCCTTCCTATGTATGCTTTTCAACAAAGGATAGGAAGAGACCTAAACAATTTATGCAACCAAAGTAATTGAGTTGTATGCTCTATCTGAATCACAAAAGAAAAATGCCCCTTTAATATCAAACAGTTTCCAAAATTAGTGTTATTAATGCATAGTTGCCAACATTTAAAAAAAAATTCAGGGACACTTTGCAGCAGAGCAAGCAAGCGGGTTACTGGAGTATTGACGACCTACTGTTCAACTGCTCCGCCTACTCAGTTTTGCAATCAAAACACACTCATTTGAAAGTAATAGTATAATTTAGACTTACCCATAGTTTATTATACAGATTACAGCACCAAGCTCTTACACCTACCCAGTCTCTGGAACACATTCTGGGCAGGTTATTTTAACAACACAGCA
This sequence comes from Bombina bombina, assembly GCF_027579735.1. Taxonomy (NCBI): domain Eukaryota; kingdom Metazoa; phylum Chordata; class Amphibia; order Anura; family Bombinatoridae; genus Bombina; species Bombina bombina. Next base: position 683,523,398 of record NC_069502.1, on the reverse strand, counting down.
TCAAAATTAGAAAGACAAATAATATGTGAACCCATTCAATAATAATAACAATATTCCATTAGGAATGAATTATATTTAAATAATACACTATATCTATTTATCATCTATCTATCTGTATATATGTATATGTGTGTGTGTATATATATATATATGCAAACAACAAATGTTGTGCAAAAGAGATGTTCAGGGACATTTCCAGGGACAAAAAAAATCCAGGGACATACAACAAAATCCAGGGACTGTCCCTAGAAATCAGGGACTGTTGGCAACTATGCTAATGGCGGTACTAATAGTAATAACCATTAAGACTTACTTTTTTGATGATGATGGCAAATAGAATTACCATGCTACTGAAACATATTTGGAAAGAAATTATTTTGCGTTACAAAAAATAACAAAAAGTGAACTCAGGAGTATCTTTTTTTAGCAAATCAAGTAGAAAAAAATCGCAAAACATCCAGGTTTCTTTGTTACGCACAGTGTGTTAATTTGAGAAAATTATATATTTTATTCAGTTTGGTTACAATTTTGTAGACAACTATTTCTACTTAGCATATTTTTGCATATACAGTAAGTTGGTGCTGTATATCAATGTCCATTTAGGGAAGTCTAGGAAGAGAATAGTGAAAGACCTGTCTAAAACTCTTTAGACTTTACTATATCATGTGTCCTCGAATATCACTCTTTAATGCTACTTGCCTTTTCTCTCAGCAATCTTCAAACCCTCTCTAGCTGCCGATCTCTTTCATTTTTCTTTCTCTTTATTTCTGTCACATACACACACACGCATGCACTCACACACATACACACACGCATACATACACACACATACATACACACACACATACACACACATACACATACACACACATGCACTCACACACATACACACACGCATACATACACATGCATACACACACACACACATGCATACACACCCAAACACATATGCATACACACATATGTATGTACACACATGCATACACACATGTATACAATTACACACACATACACACACATGCACACATACACACACGCATAAACACACATACACACACCTATACACTTGCATACATACACACATACATACACACACGCATGCATACACACACATACACACACACACATACACACATGCACACATACACATATACACACTCACACAAACGCATGCACTCACACAAACATACACACACATACACTAATGCATGCACACACACATACACACGCATATGCACACATGCATGCACACACATACATACACACACACGCATGCACACACACACATACACACATACACACGCACACATACACATACACACACATGCACACACACACATACACACATGCACTACTTCTCCTTTTTCGTCCACAAACAATTACAATTATCTTCTGTTTTACCCCAACGGACCAGCACATTTGTTTTATAAGTTTTAGGAAAAATTGTAACCTCAGTAAAAACTTTCTTTTATAAGTCTACTAGCTGGGTGCAATCAAACAAAATATTAGAAAATGTATATTCTATATTCTAGCTTGTTTTCTTAACTGATAAGGAGACTCTTCTTTTGGTATATAAACTGTAACCATACTGTCTATCGGAAAAAAACAAGCCTTCCAGTTTCTTCTGCTTTTGTTCTTTGGTGTTTTTACTCAGAAGACACAATTGACACTTCTATCCTTTCCCAAATACCTATATTTAAAATAAACTATTCCCAAAACCCTAAAAACTGACATGACTTCAGGAGCTGCTGCAGGCAAATCCCACGTAAATCTGCCAAGGGATCACCAGAAATGTCTAATCTGTCTGAGTTTTAATATAATCAAGCAAAATAATTATTTGCCTAGGATTATTATCTGAGATCATAACATTCATTTTCAGCTTTTGCTTCCTTTAAATTAAGACTGATCAATCCAAAATGGTATTATATACAGACATCCCAAGTCTCCCTGAAGTTCAGGGAGTCTCCCTGATTGTAATAGCGGCTCCCTGATGCCAGCAAATGGAATGCAATCTCCCTGAAACTCCAAGTACCATGATCCAATGTGGCCCAAATCTGGAAAAGTGTTTCTTTAAGGAATGCCTTTAGTTGCTGGGATGTTATATAACCCTCAAAGTATGCATCAGTAACCAAAAAGCCCCCACTGATTCTAATAAAATAAAAACACAAATACTACCTTATTTACTGCACATAATTAACCTTTTAACACCATTATGCCGTTCTATTCCGTCACATTTACACTGGGCTTTAAAGCCGTTATGACGGAATAGAACGTCATATCAAACGGCTGTCCTGAAGCCTTCTGCGCTTCAAGGACTTGATCGCGGTCTGGAGGGCGTTCCTAGGGTTGTAGGGACGCCCCCCAGATGCGATCCAATAATTGAAATCTCGCGATCGTATGCACGATCGCGTAGTTTCAATTTGTCTACATCGGAACAGGTTTTCCGATGTAGACACTTTAACCCTGTCACGAAAGGGTTAAACTTCATATTCTAAAATATTTAGATCTCAACAAGCGTACGATCACTGGAAAATAGGTTTGCTGTATGTGCTTGTGCAATAAAGCTACTTTTTTTTTAAATGTAACTTTAGTGGGAAGCTACTTTAATGATGAGTCCCTATCTTATTTAGGGTTTCAAGGTGTCCAATATATAACTGGGAGGGGGGGGGTAGCGGCGCAGTAGCGGGTGAAGCCACCTCCCTGAAATGAGTTTTTGCAGGTTGGGATGTCTGTATATATGTTCTTCTACAATCAATTAGATTCAATATGCTTTCTTTTTTGTAATGATTTACATATATATTTTTCATGCTAGAATGTGTTGGTGTAGGTAGATTGCATAGATTGATATGATAACATATTGCAAATACGGAAAAGTATAAAGGGGAAAAAGTAATCTGATATTTTTCATGGTTTCTCCACTTGAAATAAATTATTGGTTTTATAGGTAGGACATTATATAAGCTAATAAATTAGCTTAGGGCATAACTTGTAAGTCCTAGGGAGATAACAATTTCTGAACCTTGGCTGGTATTGTTAGGGTTTTTCCAAAGATCACAATGTTAGAATACTTCTGCCACTAATACGGGGCTCGACAAACACAGGAGCCTTGGAGCCAATGGCTCCTAAAATTTTACCCCTTGCGCCTAACTTTTTGGGTTATTCTCCATATATCTATATATAAATACCACTGTCTGGCTCCTAAAATTATGACTGCCTCCTACATTTTAAACATATTTGTCAACCCCTGCACTAATACACTTGAAGCATAAGATTTTTAGCTCCAGAAATTTTTTTTTTATCTGCACTGTTAATATCCAGATTTTTTAATGCAAAAACTAGACATGTGCATGGGTGAAAAATCTTTTGGGCCGAATATTCAGAAATGTTTTTTCCAAATATTTGGCTGCTTTGCTATTAGGTATTCATTTTGTTTTAAACTAAATGCATACTGAATATTTGTGGAACATTTATATTATTTTTTAGTTAAACTAATGTAAATGTTCCTATGTTACAGGTGAAAATGTTAATCGGTTGCATTATATGCTTACCTATAGTGCGCTGAAAAGATGCGGTAATCCCAACACTTCTTCCCACCAGGCCTTGCTAATAAGAGGCTTAGCGTAAAACCTCTAATTAGCGTTAAACCTCTAATTAAAGCGACCCTGGGCTCTGTAAAGAATGGTTGGGATCAGTGTTCCCTCTAAGTCCAATTTGGTGAGCAATCCAGCAGAGAAACAGTTAATTAGAGAAATTGGCATACACTACACAATGGAGACTGCAAGGTGTGGTTTCTTATTAACTGTTTCACTGCTGGGCTGCTAAAAAAAAATGGCCTTACAGGGAACACTGGTTGAGATAAGCGCGTTTCCTGTGGAGCAACGCTAATCCGACCTTTCTTCACAAAGCCTTGGTCCGTGCTAATAGAGGTTTTAGAGTCCACCGAGCCTCATATTAGCATTGCCTGGGGGTCTGTGAATGAATAGTGCAGCTCTCCGGTGCGCTATAGGTAAGTATTTTTAACCCCTAAGGTAATTTAAGGCAAACAAATGGGGTACTGTGCATGAGGATAATGAGTCTTGAAAAATTAAGAGTGCAGGTTTGGCTAACACAGTGCTAAGTTCCCTTTAAAGACTTGAGTATATTCAATCTGGACCTGGAGTTTTATTTAAATTGTAAAGTTGTATAAAATGAAATGCCCTATCTGAATCAAGAAAGATTAATTTTGACTAGACTGTCCTTTTAATATTACCCCTCCCCCCCCCCCCCCCGATCTAGATAACATCCACATATCATCTAGAGATAACCAAGTTATAGGTATGGGCTTGTTGTATGTTTTAATTTGGTTCAATGTTCATGGTTGAAGGGCCTATCTGCTGATTGATCCCAGTGTGTAGCTACAAAACCATAGCAATAGGCATGTTTGCCTTTTTTGGGATTATAGTGGGGATGTGTGTTTGTTAGGTTATTAATTGTTATGAGTGTAAATGTGTTTATTATTATTATTATTATTAATATTTTTTACTTTAATTGATTGATTGATCAGGTAGTGTTTGTTTCATCTGTTTAGTGACTTTGCTTCCTAATATCATCCAACATGGTGCTCGATAATGTCTTTTATCCTTGTATAAAACCAATGTTATATTAAAAAACTATCACATGTACTCAGTAATAAGTTTAAAGTGCTGTCTGAGGGTGTATCCAGTCCTTTTCACATTCCCATCAGTAAAGCTGGAATATACACTGTATACTTAAATATGCTTCATTTGGCCACATTAAGGGAGACCAATTTCTGTTTAATAATTGGCAGAACCTTTCACACTAGAATTATTTTTGTGCAACATAGCATGTAAAAAAGTTATCACAACTTTAGTGTTACTATTTCTGATGTGTCGTCTGGTGCATATGAAGCTTTATTTATTTGAATTTAACAGCTTTGCTCTAAGCAGTGGCCTGCATTTCAAATACAACTTGTATGTCCCTTTAATGGGCCACTTTGGGTTCAGACAAATGGGAACAAAATAACAAATTGATTCCAAATGACCCTGTGGATGATTTTTGTTTGTGCACGTGTCTAATAGCTAGGCAATACCCAAAATGGCAGACAGTTTTCAATTGCAGTGAAATAACAACCAAAGGCTTTTATGCACCATGAGTAAGGAGCCCAATCTTCTATAATGCTTAGCAATATAAACCTTCAGCATTATTTACATATAGACACACAACAGAAAAAACCTGGGGTCGAACTACCATTAGTGCAGCAGGTGCTGAGGGGGACCCATATCAACCAGTCTATAGGTAGGCATGTGCAGAATTTGTACAAGTGTAATACAAGGGAGCCTTTAATTGGTGCAGGTTGCAGTTCTATCTATCTATCATCTATCTATCTATTATCTATCTATCTATCTATCTATCATCTATCTATCTATCTATCTATCTATCTATCAATCATCTATGTATCTATCTATCTATCTATCTATCTATCTATCTATCTATCATCTATCTATCTATCTATCTATCTATCTATCATCTATCTATCATCTATCTATCATCTATCTATCTATCTATCTATCTATCATCTATCTATCTATCTATCTATCTATCTATCTATCTATCTATCTATCTATCTACCTATATCTATCTATCCATCCTGAAAACCATTATAGACAGCAGCATGTATATTATTACTATTTATTACTGTTACCTTTGATGGGCCCAAAAAAAGATGGGCCCTCTGTTGAATATATCCGCTACAAGGAACAACAACTAATATATGTTTTGTTGAATGCTGCCCATTCAGAGAACAGACTATTTGTTTATTATATCATTATTTCCATAAAATAAACTTCTATAACATTAGCTTTGAAGTGTAAGCTACTGTACAGAACAGAACCATTCTGGCATCAAACTGATTATCCTAACACGTCATATCTCAACCCCTGTGACACCTTACAAAGCTCTTACTTAAAAATAATATATATGAGCTCTGCTAACGAGCATTGTACAATGCACATGTAATTGCTATATCATATGACCGCATGCATTTATAATTTACCAGCCTGTGTTTTATTGATGCTCATTACAAGCTGGTAATGAGGTATCCCCTTATTTCAGAGTAATGGAGCAGACAGACAAGGAGTGTAATCATGCAACACCTGTGCCAGGGGATTGGTTTCTTTCCTAACCACAAAATAATAACATTAGCATGTTCTGCAATAGCATGAGACTGAGTCAGCTATTGTATATTTTACTTAAGACAGATATTGTTTTCCCAATGTTTTCCAAGGCATAATGGTAAATTTACATACATAGAAAAATGTGTTCAATTTAAAGGGATACTAAACCCAATTTTTTTCTTTCATTATTCAGATAGAGCATGCAATTGTAAGCAACTAATTTACTCCTATTATAAATGTTTCTTCATTCTCTTGCTAGCTTTATTTAAAAAAGCAGAAATATAAGGTTAGGAGCCAGACAATTTTGGTTCAGCACCTGGGTAGCACTTGCTGATTGGTGGCTGCATTTAGCCACCAATCGGAAAGCGCTACCTAGGTGCTGAACCAAAAATGGGCCAACTCTTAAGCTTACATTCCTGCTTTTTCAAATAAAGAGAACGAAGAACAATTAATAATAGTAATAAATTATAAAGTTGCTTAAAATTGCATGCTCTCACTGAATCATTAAAGGGACACAATACCCAGACATTTTCTTTCATGATTAAGGTAGAGAATACAATTTTAAACAACTTTCCATTTTACTTCTATTACCTAATTTGCTTCATTCTTTAGATATACTTTAATGAAGAAATAGCAATGTACACGGTGAACCAATCACAGGAGGCATCTATGTGCAGCTACCAATCAGCAGCTACTAAGCATATCTAGATATGCTTTTCAGCAAAGAATATCAAGAGAATGAAGCAAAATAGATAATAGAAGTAAATTAGAAAGTTGTTTATAATTGTATGCTCTTTCTAAATCATGAAAGATAAAATTTGGGTTTCATGTTCCTTTAAAGATAAAATTTGGGTTTAGTGTCCCTTTAAAGTGAGAGAGCTCATACAAATCTATTTATTTCCAATGTTATCCTATAGGATACAAGTGAAAGATTACATCATGATTCCCTTGTAATCAGTTTTATTTTGGGTGCTTTAACATGTATTTTCTTACAGGAACATGAAACCCAAACTTTTTCTTTCATGATTCAGATAGAGAATATAATTTTAAACAACTTTCCAATTTACTTCTCTTATTTAATGTGCTTCCTTCTCTTGTTATCATTTGCTGAAAGGTTTATCTAGGCAAGCTCAGGAGCAGCAGAGAACCTAGGTTCTATCAATATATATATTGATTATGATTGGCTCACCCATGTGTTCAGTTAGAAACCAGTAGTGCACTGCTGCTCCTTCAACAAATGATACCAAGAGAATGAAACAGATTAGATAATAGAAGTAAATTAGAAAGTTGTTTAAAATTGTATTCTCTATCTGAATCATGAAAGAAAAATTTGGGGTTTCATGTCCCTTTAAGGAGATATACTGTACTGTTCTTTTTGTACTAGGAGACTGCAAGTTTGGTTAACAGGTCTGCACGATTTGTTGATTTGTCACTTGACAACTCAAGGATTAAAAAAGTACTAATATAATAGTGTTGACACTATAAAAACAGTGTATTCTAATTTACACCCTTGAGGAATGTGTGGACATAGGTCATTATATGAAATTGTAACACCATATGTAAATAAGGTGTGTCCAGTAATGCATAAAATAGCTTTTATTCTGTTGAGACTCATTTCTGTGCTTTTAATTCATGCACACACATAACTGAGGCAATGTATTATATTACTCAAAGGGTCATGAAACTCATTACTTTTACCACTTCTATAATCTTATTTGCTTAGTTCTTTTGTATCCTTTGTTAAAAAGAAAGCCTAAGTAAGCTCATGAGCTGGGAAGCTAGCTGCCGACTGGTGGCAGCACATATATCTCTCTTGTCATTGTCTTACCGCTGTGTTCAGCTAGCTCCCAGTAGTGCATTGCTGCTCCTTCAATAAAGGATACCAAGAGAATGAAGCAAATTGATAATAGAAGTAAATTTGAAAGTTGTTTAAAAATGTTATACTTCTGTCTGAATCATAAAAGAAAAAATGTCAGTTTCGTGTCTCATTAAGGTATCATATGTAATGCAGGTAGAAACAGGATTTAGATTCGAATTAAATAAGGCTTAAAATATTGTATAACACTTTGTTTTTCACAATTTAAAAAAAAAAAAAAAAATCTTTACAAAACACCACGGGAAAATAACTAAAACTTTCTTTAAAATGACTATACAATACAGAATTATAAAAATACAGTACCCTGTGTATTAAAAAATAATATTCATCATTAAGATATCAAAAAAAATGTTCAAGTTGAAGCATATGTAAATAGCAAAATGGTAATGCACATTCTGAAAGAAATTAGACCAATATGAGGGGATGATTATCATAGGTTATCATAGAATAAGAAATGAGAAAAGCCACAATTACATGAAAAGGGGTCAAAATAAATAATTCCATTATATTGCAAAGTTTTTTCCTACCCATAGCTTAACTCGTTAAATCTCTGGTTCTTAAGGTTTTTTTGGCCTGGAATAGCACAGGTGTCGCCGCTAATACAACCTCCTACCCTCCTGCAGGCCTCCTATTATAGCGTGGTCTCGTCCCTGGCAGCGAAAGTCACACTATAAAAAAATCAAGCCCCAATGAAATAAATAAAATGCAGAAGGCTGCGGCCGCCAGCACCATTCGGATTTCTTCTTGTGAAAGTGCAACACACTAAGATCTGTGCAAATCCAGGTCTAAGTGTATTGCACGTTCACAAGGAGAAATCCGAAAAGAGCTGAATGCTGCTAGCGACGGCCTTATTTTACATGTGCTTCATTCAGAAACTGCCAAATGCACTTTCATTTTATATTGTGATTTGCAATGATGAGAATAGTCATTTTGAAAGTATTTGCCACCTGTAGTATCTCCTAACCATTTGATCAGTGGATAACAAAAATCCTTTATCCTTCACAAAGGTCACAAATATGAAGCATTTGGACAATCTGAAACTTCAGAAACAGGAAATAAGTATTGAGATCTGGAAGCATAGAAAACAAGCAGGAAAATGTGTTTTATATAAAATTAGTCCTGAAGCCTGTGTGCACGGGCCAAAATCGCCATCCCCTCTGCCTCCCTCCTTCCCCTTCCCTGCCGCTCTGCACTTTTTTTCTGAAGTGCAGCAGTCCCACCTGCTCCCCCCCCCCCCCGCGTGCCCCCCCCTCTCTGCTTTCTGATCCTTACTGACTGATGCTTCCTTATGGCCAGGTATTTTTGTCTCACGCTGCAGTCTTTACTGCGCATGACTGCATCGGACAATTATACCTGGCCTTTTATAATATAGGATATTTGACTGTGTAAAGCAAAAAATATAATTAAAATTTGAATGCACACTTATTTAGGAGATCATCTAATTATTGAAGGGAAAGGAAACTCTATAAATGTATATAATGCACTTGAAAGAGAAAAAAGAAGGGAAGGTTTAAAGGGAAAGTAAAGGCATAATCACAATTTTCATGAGTCAGATAGAGCATGCAGCTTTACAATTTACTTCTATTATCTAATTTGCTTCATTCCTTCTGTATCATTTGTTGAAAGTATACCATGGTAGGCTCAGAAGAAGAAATACAATACTGGGAACTAGCTGCGGACTGGTGGATGCACGTAAAATGTTTCTTGTCGCTAGCTCATCCGATGTGTGCAGATAGCTCCCAGGAGTGCATTTTTGCTCCTTCAACAAAGGTTGCCAAGAGAATGAAGCAAACTTGATAATATAAGTAAATTGGAAAGATGTTTAAAATTGTATTCTCTATATGAACCCACAAAAGAAAAAAAATGTTGGTTTCATGTCAATGTACATTAAAGTGCAGCACATATAAAAAAAAATTATATTTTTTTGTGATGATTATGTGCAATTGAGTCCCAGGTATTTACCACTCACTAGCTAATAGGGACAAATCCCACAGGAAAAAAGGTGGTTTTAGTACAGGAATATCCATTTAAAAAAAAACCAAAAAAACATTTAAGTGGAATGATTAACAGAAAATTGAGTTGCAATTCAAATTTAAATGGGTCAAAAATAATAGTTTTACTGTAAAGAATATTGCTTGTATGAAGTTGAACAGTACATTTGGTTACTAATTAAAATGACTACATAGGGAAATCCCATTAGAAAATAGTTAGTGTAACACAGAGTAGGAAATTTAGATAACATTTCAAATTAGTCCATTGGGGCTATAGAAAAGTATTCAATTGCTTTAGGGAATATACAGTGGTGTTTATAATCATAAGCGATGCATTGAGAATAATACAAAGTGTTACAAAGCTGTAAACTTATTTGTTGAGCCTGTGACTGATATTTTTGTGTTTATGTTCTAAACATAAATAAATATAGACTCTCAATGTAGGAAGCACTTCAACAGGACTCAATGTATAAAACTAGCAATACTTTTAATACATATTATTAAAAAAAAATAAAAAAAATAGGGCACAGCTCACCACAAAAGGTTCAACAATTGTCATGTTTTCTGCCTGAAAGGCACTTAATCAGAATTATACATATTGGAGTGCATGCTCTGCATTATATCAACATATTGTTATGATCGTTAAATAGATACATTGATAGATACATAGCTAGTTATATATAGATGATATATATATTATATACTATATATATATATATATATATATATATATATATATATATATATATATATATAGAGAGAGAGAGAGAGAGAGAGAGAGAGAGAGAGAGAGAGAGAGAGAGAGAGAGAGAGCGAGATAGGAGACAGTCATAGACAGACATATAGATACAGACAGACATATAGGTACAGAAAGACATAGATAGATTCAATGAGACACAGAGACAGATAGAGATATATATATTATACATGATGCAAAATGTTATCAAATCATCAGTATACATTACTGCAACTCTGGGCTGTCGTAACAAAATGATCTAACAAGGCTTATTAACGACAAGCAGTTTTATATGAAACTATCTAATGTCATTACTATGTTCTGGTACTGTATAACCTCTGAACATGTGCATTGCACCATTGTTGTGTAAATATTCTAATCACCTACTTACATTTCTCATTGCTCACTGTTCTAATAGCAGCAGGCTGTGTTTACAAGTGAGTGGAATGCCATTGTGGAAGATGCATGGGAAAAAAAAGAGTTTTACCCTGAGGTTATTTGCAAACAGCCATTCTCCTGAGGATTTCTTATAATTGTGCCAGACACTGATGGTTTTAACCATTTCAATTTAATTTTAGTGATGCAGTTGGCTAGGCTGAGGTTTATAATTACTTTGCAATACAAGGATCTACAATTTACACAATACCAAGTCTTTTTTTTTAATTAGCTTCTGGTTAACATTTGATTTAATGGGACATAAAGGATGCAGAAGACTATTTAAGTAAATAATAATAAATGAATCATAGCATTATGAGAATTACAAATTATTTACACATAACCATGGAGCAATAAAACGTTCAAAAGGAGTATTTGAAAATCTTATCATGCCTGGTTCTATTCTGATAAGGCAATAAGACAATTCCATAGATTGTATAGTCTTTTAACAGTTATGCAATGTTAATATTCAACATATGAATAGTTAAAGGTTAAAAAAGAGAACTGTGTTTGGTTTCATTGAGCTTGTTAAGCATTGACTAGGTGTTTGTTCAGAATATACTGTTCTCTTTTAAACTATTTTTTTCTTAACGGTTGTGCATTGTATATAGAAGATAACAGTAGGCTAGATTTATTAACACATCCTCCTGAAACAAATATCTCATGGAACAAAACTTGCTAGTAACTCTCCATTCTGATAAAAAAAAGATGCATCTATTGTCACCATCACCGTTCACCTATAAGAGCATAGAATCAGTTCTGCTATGAAAAATAGCAAACAATAAAATTAAAATAAAATTAAAAACATTACAGAAGAAGCAAAGTCAAAAATGAAAAATATCTTGCTAAAATAAAGCACTCTAACATACACAAAATAGAAAAGGAAAAGAAGAATTAAAGGAAAAAAACAGAATAACTTTGTCAGCTTTGCAATAGCAAGACAATGCAGCAAGACACAATATTTCACAAGGATGGCGAAGTCTTTATGAATTCTATATGCTTGGCAATAGTATAGGTGTTAAATCACAGTCATGCCCCCTGAATGTTCCTTTTTCCATGCAAATAGAAAAAAATGTCTTAAAGGGACAGTCTAGTCAAAATTAAACTTACATGATTCAGATAGGGCATGTCATTTTAAACAACTTTACATTTTACTTTTATAATCAAAATTTGATTTGTTCTCTTGGTATTCCTTGTTGAAAGCTAAACCTAGGTAGGCTCATATGCTAATTTCTAAGCACTTGAAGTCCGCCTTTTTTTTTTTTTTTACAGTTTTTCCACAGCTAGATAGTGCTAGTTCATGATTGCCATATAGATAACACTGAGCTCACTCCTGTGAGTTATTTATAAGTCAGCACTAATTGGCTAAAATGCAAGTCTATCAAAAGAACTGAAATAAGAGGGCAGTCTGCAGAGACTTAAAGCAATGTAATCACAGAGGTAAAAAGTGTATTAATATAACTGTGTTGGTTATGCAAAACTAGGGAATGGGTAATAAAGGGATTATCTTTTAAAATAATTAAAAGAGGAAGCCTCTTCTAAAGATGATGCACAAGAAAGCCTACAAACAGTTTGCTGAAGACAAGAAAACTAAGGACTTGGATTACTGGAACCATGCCCTGTGGTCCGAGGAGACCAAGATAGACTTATTTGGTTCAGATGGGATCAAGTTTGTGTGGCGTCAAACAGGTGAGGAGTACAAAGACAAGTGTGTCATGTCTACAGTCAAGCATGGTGGTGGTAGTGTTATGGTCTGGGCCTGCATGAGTGCTGCCGGCACTGGGGAGCTACAGTTCATTGAGGGAACCAAGAATGCCAACATGTACAGTGACATACTGAAGCAGAGCATGATCCCCTCCCTTTGGAGACTGGGTCGCAGGGCAGTATTCCAACTTGAAAACAACCCCAAACACACCTCCAATCACTGCCTTGCTAAAAAAGCTGAGGGTAAAGGTGATGGTCTGGCCAAGCATGTCTCCAGACCTAAACCCTATTGAGCATCTGTGGGGCATCCTCAAATGGAAGGTGGGGGAGCACAAGGTCTGTAACATCCACCAGCTCCGTGATGTCGTCATGGAGGAGTGGAAGAGGACTCCAGTGGCAACCTGTGAAGCTCTGGTGAACTCCATGCCCAAGAGGGTTAAGGCAGTGCTGGAAAATAATGGTGGCCACACAAAATATGGACACTTTGTGCCCAATTTATACATTTCCACTTAGGGGTGTACTCACTTTTGTTGCCAATGGTTTAGATATTTATGGCTGTGTGTTGAGTTATTTTGAGGGGACAGCACATTTACACTGTTATACAGGCTATACACTCACTACTTTACATTGTAGCAAAGTGTCATTTCTTTAGTGTTGTCACATGAAAAGATATAATAAAATATTTACAAAAATGTGAGGGGTGCACTCACTTTTGTGAGATACTGATATACATACATACATATAAAGTATATATACAAATACATAAATATACACACACACATATATATATGTTCATTTAAAGGCATTTTTAAAAAAAAAAAAAAAAAGCAAAAAATAAAAATAAAAATTTTTTTGCAGCATAAATATAAGTCAATACTATTGCAAGATGTTAATCTCAATTTTATTTGAACTATGTAAATATATTTAGCAGATAGAAGTATATTTGTTTTTGCAGCACAAATATAAGCTCATATTATTGCGAGATGTTTATCCCAATCTTATTAGAAGCTATGTAAGTATATTTGGCAGACAGAAGCATATACTAATATGCCATGAAAGAGTGGACTTTAGTGGTTGGATGTGCACCAAAATATCTTTTGTTGTTTTGTAATTATTTTGGTCACTTTGGTAGCACTCCCACAATATGTGTGTTAAGTTTAAACAGTCCTTTTGTGGTGTGCGTAACCAAAAAAACCCTCTGTTGTATTTCTTAAATAGGGAGCTGACCAAATCCCTCCCCTTTGGTTACTGCACGCCACCCAGCCCAGGTGTGTTCCTGATAAATATACTCAATAAGCTAGAAAGCTTCACACTGTGTAGACATGACTTGCTGCAGTGTGGAAACTGGTTAGTATAGGACCGGTCTGATGTGGGACACCTTGTAAGTGGTAGACTGGCTTAGCAGAATATGATCATATTGTGTGACTAAGATCCCATTTCATTTAAAGGCATTTTTTAAAAAAAAAAAATCAAAAAAAAAAAAAAAAAATTTTTTTTGCAGCATAAATATAAGTCAATACTATTGCAAGATGTTAATCTCAATTTTATTTGAACTATGTAAATATATTTAGCAGATAGAAGTATATTTGTTTTTGCAGCACAAATATAAGCTCATATTATTGCGAGATGTTTATCCCAATCTTATTAGAAGCTATGTAAGTATATTTGGCAGACAGAAGCATATACTAATATGCCATGAAAGAGTGGACTTTAGTGGTTGGATGTGCACCAAAATATCTTTTGTTGTTTTGTAATTATTTTGGTCACTTTGGTAGCACTCCCACAATATGTGTGTTAAGTTTAAACAGTCCTTTTGTGGTGTGCGTAACCAAAAAAACCCTCTGTTGTATTTCTTAAATAGGGAGCTGACCAAATCCCTCCCCTTTGGTTACTGCACGCCACCCAGCCCAGGTGTGTTCCTGATAAATATACTCAATAAGCTAGAAAGCTTCACACTGTGTAGACATGACTTGCTGCAGTGTGGAAACTGGTTAGTATAGGACCGGTCTGATGTGGGACACCTTGTAAGTGGTAGACTGGCTTAGCAGAATATGATCATATTGTGTGACTAAGATCCCATTTCATTTAAAGGCATTTTTTAAAAAAAAAAAATAAAAAAAAAAAAAAAAAAATTTTTTTTGCAGCATAAATATAAGTCAATACTATTGCAAGATGTTAATCTCAATTTTATTTGAACTATGTAAATATATTTAGCAGATAGAAGTATATTTGTTTTTGCAGCACAAATATAAGCTCATATTATTGCGAGATGTTTATCCCAATCTTATTAGAAGCTATGTAAGTATATTTGGCAGACAGAAGCATATACTAATATGCCATGAAAGAGTGGACTTTAGTGGTTGGATGTGCACCAAAATATCTTTTGTTGTTTTGTAATTATTTTGGTCACTTTGGTAGCACTCCCACAATATGTGTGTTAAGTTTAAACAGTCCTTTTGTGGTGTGCGTAACCAAAAAAACCCTCTGTTGTATTTCTTAAATAGGGAGCTGACCAAATCCCTCCCCTTTGGTTACTGCACGCCACCCAGCCCAGGTGTGTTCCTGATAAATATACTCAATAAGCTAGAAAGCTTCACACTGTGTAGACATGACTTGCTGCAGTGTGGAAACTGGTTAGTATAGGACCGGTCTGATGTGGGACACCTTGTAAGTGGTAGACTGGCTTAGCAGAATATGATCATATTGTGTGACTAAGATCCCATTTCATTTAAAGGCATTTTTTTTAAAAAAAAAAGCAAAAAAAAAATAAAAAAATTTTTGCAGCATAAATATAAGTCAATACTATTGCAAGATGTTAATCTCAATTTTATTTGAACTATGTAAATATATTTAGCAGTTATTTTGAGGGGACAGCACATTTACACTGTTATACAGGCTATACACTCACTACTTTACATTGTAGCAAAGTGTCATTTCTTTAGTGTTGTCACATGAAAAGATATAATAAAATATTTACAAAAATGTGAGGGGTGCACTCACTTTTGTGAGATACTGATATACATACATACATATAAAGTATATATACAAATACATAAATATACACACACACATATATATATGTTCATTTAAAGGCATTTTTAAAAAAAAAAAAAAAAAGCAAAAAATAAAAATAAAAATTTTTTTGCAGCATAAATATAAGTCAATACTATTGCAAGATGTTAATCTCAATTTTATTTGAACTATGTAAATATATTTAGCAGATAGAAGTATATTTGTTTTTGCAGCACAAATATAAGCTCATATTATTGCGAGATGTTTATCCCAATCTTATTAGAAGCTATGTAAGTATATTTGGCAGACAGAAGCATATACTAATATGCCATGAAAGAGTGGACTTTAGTGGTTGGATGTGCACCAAAATATCTTTTGTTGTTTTGTATGTATGTATATATATATATATATATATATATATATATATATATATATATATATATATATATATATATATATATATATATATATATCCATATGAAAAATAGAGGGCACTCACAGGTCTTTTTATAGTTGATTCTTTATTTATTCAGTAAATTTTTTTTACATAATTCAGGTTGACATTTCAGCTCCACAATTGAGCCTTTTTCAAAACAATCTTACGCCTAGATTATGAGTTTTGCAGTAACAGGGGTGCGGTGCTAACTTGCAGTTTATTCTCACTGCTCACTTCCCTGCAGCTCTGGTAGAAGTGAGCGTAGAGCAAAATTGAGCTCCATACTGCACTCCAATACCAGCGCTGCTTAAGTGAGCGGTAAACTGGTTATACGTGCTCGTGCATGATTTCCCCATAGACATCAATGGGGAGAGCCGGCTGAGAAAAAGTCTAACACCTGCAAAAAAGCAGCGTAAAACTCAGTAACGCAGCCCCATTGATTCCTATGGGGAAACTAAAGTTATGTTTACACCTAACACCCTAACATGAACCCAGAGTCTAAACACCCCTAATCTTACACTTATTAACCCCTAATCTGCTGCCCCTGACATCACCGACACCTACATTATACTTTTTAACCCCTAATCTGTCGCTCCGGACATCGCCGCCACCTACATTATACTTATTAACCCCTAATCTGCTGCACCAACATCGCCGACACCTACATTATATTTATTAACCCCGAATCTGCTGCCCCTAACATCACAGCCACCTAAATACATTTATTAACCCCTAATCTGCCATCCCCACTATTCTAAATTTATTAACCCCTAAACCTAAGTCTACCCTAACCTTAACACCCCCTAACTTAAATATAATTAAAATAAATCTAAATAAAATTCCTATCATTACCTAACTTATTCCTATTTAAAACTAAATACTTACCTGTAAAATAAACCCTAAGCTAGCTACAATATAACTAATAGTTACATTGTATCTAACTTAGGGTTTATTTTTATTTTACAGGCAAGTTTGTATTTATTTTAACTAGGTAGAATAGTTACTAAATAGTTATTAACTATTTACTAACTATCTAGCTAAAATAAATACAAATTTACCTGTAAAATAAAACCTAACCTAAGTTAAACTAACACAGAACACTACACTACAATTAAATAACTTACATAAATTAAATACAATTAAATAAATTAAATACAATTAGCTAAATTACAAAAAAACTCTAGCCTAAACTAAACTATCAATAGCCCTTAAAAGGTCCTTTTGCTGGGCATTGCCCCAAAGAAATCAGCTCTTTTACCTGAAAAAGAAATACAAACCACCCCCCAACAGTAAAACCCACCACCCACACAACCAACCCCCCAAATAAAAGCCTAACTAAAAAAACCTAAGATCCCCATTGCCCTGAAAAGGGCATTTGGATGGGCATTGCCCTTAAAAGGGCATTTAGCTCTATTGCTGCCCAAAGCCCTAACCTAAAAATAAAACCCATCCAATACACCCTTAAAAAATCCTAACACTAACCCCCGAAGATTCACTTACGGGGAGAATTCTTCATCGAAGCGGCAAGATATCCTCAACGTATTTAATTTATGTAAGTTATTTAATTGTAGTGTAGTGTTAGGTGTTAGTGTAACTTAGGTTAGGTTTTATTTTACAGGTGAATTTGTATTTATTTTAGCTAGGTAGTTATTAAATAGTTAATAACTATTTAGTAACTATTCTACCTAGTTAAAATAAATACAAACTTGCCTGTAAAATAAAAATAAACCCTAAGCTAGATACAATGTAACTATTAGTTATATTATAGCTGTCTTAGGGTTTATTTTACAGGCAAGTATTTAGTTTTAAATAGGAATAATTTAGATAATGATAGGAATTTTATTTAGATTTATTTTAATTATATTTAAGTTAGGGGGTGTTAGGATTAGGGTTAGACTTAGGTTTAAAGTGTTAATAAATTTAGAATAGTGGCGGCGATGTTGGGGACAGCAGATTAGGGGTTAGTAAGTATAATATAGGTGGAGGCAATGTTAGGGGTGGCAGATTAGGGGTTAATAATATTTAACTAGTGTTTGCGAGGCAGGAGTGCGGTGGTTCAGGGGTTAATATATTTATTCTAGTGTCGGCGATGTCCGTAACGGCAGATTAGGGGTTAATACTTTTATTTTAGTGTTTGTGATGCAGGAGGGCCTCGGTTTAGGGGTTAATAGGTAGTTTATGGGTGTTAGTGTTGTACTGTCCTCACTAACTGATAGCTAGACAGCTAGTTAACAAACCAGACAGAAATAGCTGTGTTTATTCCAAACTGATTTTACTTCTGAATAGTTATTTTGTAAAACTGCAATACAATAAGAAAAGTTGAAATTACAATATGTACTTACACATGGTGCTTGCAATACATACAATAATACATGTTTCTAACACAGAGAGCTTACATTTAAACCTTACAGCAAATAGCAATGCAATTCAAATATACAATGAACTCTTAGCAAACAATAAATAACTTACAGGCATATGTATATCTAGAGGCAAATATGAAGAGCTGATTTCCATGCTTCTTGAAGCTAAGATGGCTGCTGAGAAACTGAAAGTAAAACTTTTTATTAACAAACTTTATTAACACTTCCTGTTTTATTCTTGAGAGGAACCAATCTGTAATTGCAACATGAAACCACCAGATGTCATCAACATGAACATAATAAGCATATAATAGACAGAACAGGTGTACTTTTTAGCACTTTAGTTATGAGTTTTATGCTACAGCTTTGTAGCGTAAAACTCATAACTACTGACTTTAAAATGCGTTAGGAATCTTGGCGGGAGAGGGTGTACCACTCACTTTTTGGCCTCCCAGGACAAACTCATAATACCGGCGCTATGGAAGTCCCATAGAAAAAAGGCTTTACGAAATTTATGTAAGTTGGTTTGCGGTAAGGCAAAAAAAGTGTGCAGTACACCTATACCTGCAAGACTCGTAATATCAGCGGGCGTAAAAAAGCAGCGTTAGGACCTGTTAATGCTGCTTTTTCACCTTCCCGCAAGACTCGTAATCTAGCTGTTAGTTTGTTTGTGTGGCTTGTTCACATCTCCATTATCCAAAATGCTGATACATGAAAACGATAATAAATAAAAAGTCATGTGATCAGGGGGTTGTTGACTTCCTGTGCAGATCTTGAGAATACAGAGTGATTCTAAATAAATTAACATTACATAAATAAATAAAAAACGGTAATCTAAAAGTGTATCAGTTAAACATTATGCTTTTTTTATTTTAAAAAGGTTAAATTAAATATACTGAAGGAAATACATATTTATGCACAACTGACCCTATGAATATATCACTTGCTTATAAGGACAATTCACATTGCTCTATTGGTCTACATGAGCATGCCTGCCTCCAGAACCGTAAAATGTCCATTTAAAGGGACTTGGAAGACTTTGAGGTTCAAATATAAACAAATTAAAGGGACAGTCTACTTGAAAATTGTTATTGTTTAAAAAGATAGATAATCCATTTATTACCCATTCCCCAGTTTTGCATAACCAACACTGTTATATTAATATACTTTTTACCTCTATGATTACCTGTATCTAAGCCATTGCAGACTGAGCCTTATCGCACTACTTTTTACAAACTTGCATTTCAGCCAATCAGTGCTGGTTCTTGCATAACCACTATCATTCTCTATGGGAGTGAGCACAATGTAATCTATATGAACTAGAATAGTCTAGCTGTTGTGCAAGATATAAAAAAACAAACAAATAAAAAGCACTGAGATAAGGGGTGGCCTGCTCAAGGTTAGAAATAGGCATGCTTAGAGGTTATAAAGTATATTACTATAACAATGTTGGCTTTGCAAAGCTGAAAATCGGGTAGCAAAGACTTTATCTATCTTTTTAAACAATAAAAAAGTAGACTGTTCCATTAATTATGCATAGTAAAAAACTAAATTTATGCTTACCTGATACATTTCTTTCTTTACGGACATGGAGAGTCCACAACGTCATTCCAATTACTAGTGGGATATTCAACTCCTGGCCAGCAGGAGGAGGCAAAGAGCATCCTAGCAAAGTTGTTAATTGTAACTTACCTTACCCATAATCCCCAGTCATTCAGCCGAAGGAAAATGGAAAAAGAAGTAAACACAAGGGTGAAAATGGTGTCTGAGGTTTACTAAAAAAAAACTGCCGAATTATAATTAAAAAGAGGGCGAGGTCGTAGACTCTCCATGTCCGGAAAGAAAGAAATCAGGTAAGCATAAATGTTGTTTTCTTTCCTAAGACATAGAAAGTCCATAACGTTATTCCAATTACTAGTGGGAACCAATACCCAAGCTAAAGGACACGGAATGAACAAAGAGGTAGAAAAAGGCAGGAGAACCTAAACAGAAGGCACCACCGGTTGAAGAACCTTTCTCCAAAAAGAAGCGTCACCCGAGGCAAAAGTATCAAATTTGTAGAATTTGGAAAAAGTATGCAAAGAGGACCATGTAGCTGTCTAACAAATCTGTTCCACAGAAGCTTCATTTTTGAAAGCCCAGGAAGAGGAGACAGCCCTAGTTGAATGAGCCATAATTCTCTCAGGAGGCTGCTGTTCAGCAGTCTCATAAGCTAAACGAATCAAACTTCTCAACCAAAGAGACATAATAGTAGAAGTAGCCTTCTGACCCTTACGTTTTCCAGAGAAAACAACAAACAGGGCAGAAGATTGCCGAAAATCTTTAGTAGCCTGTAAGTAAAATTTTAGAGCTCGCACAACATCCAAGTTATGCAAAAGTCGTTCCTTATGAGAAGAAGAATTAGGACATAAAGAAGGAACAATAATTTCCTGATTAATGTTTTGATCCGACACCATCTTAGGGAGAAAACCCAATTTGGTACAAAGGACCGCCTTATCAGCATGAAAAATATGGTACTGTGAATCACACTGCAGAGCTGAAAGCTCAGACACTCTGAAAGCAGAAGAAATAGCAAGAAGAAATAAAACCTTCCAAGATAACAATTTTATATCAACAACATGCATCGGCTCAAACAGAGCCTCCTGCAAAACTTTAAGAACAAGATTAAGGCTCCATGGGGGAGCAACAGGTTTAAACACAGGCCTGATTCTAACCAGGGCCTGAACAAAGGCTTGAACACCTGGTAAGTCAGATGTTTGTGCAAAAGGATAGATAGAGCAGAAATCGGACCCTTTAGAGTACTGACCGATAAACCCTTCTCCAGGCCATCCTGAAGAAAAGACAAAATCCGGGGAATCCACACCCGGCTCCAGGAGAACCCTTCAGATTTTCACCAATAAAGATATTTACGCCATATCTTGTGGTAAATCTTACGAGTAACTGGTTTGCAAGCCTAAAGCATAGTTTCAATGACTGCTTCAGAAAAAACAGGTCTAGACAGAACTAGCCGTTCAATCTCCATGCAGTCAGCTTCAGAGAATCTAGGTTTGGATGGAGGAAAGGACCCTGAATTAGAAGGTCCTTCCTCAGAGGTAACCTCTAAGGAGGTAGCAATGACATCCATACCAGATCCACAAACCAGATCCTGCGAGGACATGCAGGAGCTATTAGGATCACTGATGCTCTCTCCTGTTTGATACTAGCAATGACTCATGGAAGGAGAGCAAACGGAGGAAACAGATATGCCAGAGAGAACGTCCAAGGAACCGCTAGAGTATCTATCAGAACGGCCTGAGGATCTCTTGACCTTGAACCGTACTTTAGAACCTTGGCGTTTTGGCGGGACACCATCAGATCCAATTCTGGAACTCCCCACCTGAGGGTTATCTGAGAGAAAACTTCCGGATGAAGAGCCCACTACCCAGGATAAAAAGTCTGTCTGCTCAGAAAGTCTGCCTCCCAGTTGTCCAGAGCTGGAATATGGATGGCAGATAGAAGGCAATTGTGAGATTCTGCCCACTGAAGAATGTGAGTCACCTCCTTCATGGCTAATGAACTCCAAGTCCCTTCCTGGTGGTTGATGTAAGCCACTGATGGGATGTTGTCCAACTGGAATATGAAAAACCGGACCAAAGACAGTTGAAACCATGCTGTCAAGACATTGAAGATTGCTCTCAATTTCAAGATGTTTATGGGAAGAGAGGACTCTTCCCGAGACCACAGGCCCTGAGACTTCAGAGAACCCCAAACAGCTCCCCAGCCTAACAGGCTGGTTTCCATAGTCACAATCTCCCAGGAAGGTCTCAGGAAGCAAGTGCCTTAAGACAGATGTTCCTGAGACATCTGTCTTAAGGCACTTGTTAGGGCGTCCAGATTTATCCTCTGTGACAAATCTTAATGGTCTCCGTTCCATTGACGGAGCATGCAAAGCTGCAGCTGTCTTAGATGGAAAAAAGCAAAAGGGATGATGTCCAAGGATGCTACCATCAGACCAATCACCTCCATGCATTGAGCCATGGATGGGTGAAAGGCAGACTGGAGGGAAAGGCAGGAAGCAAGAAGTTTGGATTTTCTGACTTCTGTCAGGAAAATCTTCATAGACATGGAATCTATTATTGTCCCTAGGAAACACACAGTTGTAGATGGAATTAGAGAACTATTTTTCAAATTCACCTTCCACCTGTAGGAACATAGAAAAAACAGCATCTCTGTATGAGATTGAGTTAGTTGAAAAGATGACGCCTGAACCAAGATGTCATCTAGGTAAGGCACCACAGCAATTCCCTGGGATCTCCCTGGGATCTCATCACTGTCAGTGCCCCCAGAACCTTTGTTAATATTCTGGGAGCCAGACCTAATGGAAGCGCAACAAACTGGAAATGTTTGTCCAGAAAAGCAAACCTCAAAAACTGGTGATGTTCCCTGTAAATGGGAACATAAAGGTATGCATCCTTCAGGTCTATAGTCGTCATAAACTTACTTCTTGTACCAAAGGAAGAATGGAACAAATAGTTTCCATCTTGAAGGACGGGACCCTGAGGAATTTTTTGAGGCACTTGAGATCTAGGATTGGATAAAAGTTCCCTCCTCTTTGGGGACCACAAAGAGATTTAAATAGAATCCTAGACCTTGTTCCCTTAGAGGGACTGGTAAAATAACTCCCAGGAAGGAGAGGTCCTTTATGCAATTTAAGAAGGCCTCCTTCTTTACCTGGTTTGAGAATAGTCATGACAGGAGAAAGATGAATCATGGGCAGAACCTTCATGCTGATTTTATAGTCAGCGGAAGGTTTCTTGTTCTGCTTTCCCTTATTCCAGGGCTGACTGGATTTCCAAGAGGACCTGGATTGGTCTGGTTTGGAAGAGAAAGAAAAAGAGGAAGACTTCTGTCTCTTAAAGTTGCGAAAGGAATGAAAATTAGAAGTCTGCCAACCCCTAGGTTTATTTTTCTTGTGCTGAGGCAGGAAAGAATCCTTTCAACCTGTAATTTCTGAAATGATTTCCGCCAGACCTGGTCCAAACAGAGTCTTACCCTTATAGGGTAAAGCCAAAAGCTTGGCCTTAGAAGAAACCAGCCGACCAGGACTTTAACCACAGAGCCCTGCTTGCTAGTACAGTGAAGCTAGACATCTTAGCTCCAAGTCTAATTATCTGCATATTGGCATCACAGATAAAGGTATTGGCTAGTTTGAGAGCTTTGATCCCATCTTGGATCTCCTCTACCGTAGTTTCCTCTGTAATAAGACCAGACAAGGCATCACATCAATAAGATGCTGCTCCCGCAACCTTGGCAATACTCGCTGCAGGTTGTCCCTGTAATCCTTGATGGATATACATCTTTTTTAAGTAAGCCTCTAGCTTCTTATCCATGGGATCTTTTTTTTTTTTTTGGAGTAAAACAAGAACTGCTTTATTGATACAATGTGCTGCCTTTTATACAGGACAAAATCTAATAAAGAGCTTTTTTTATTTTTAGTTTTATATATATATATATATATATATATGTTTTATTAATCCAACAGAGTATAAACATATACAGCATAAACAATAAGTAGCCACGCAGGGCACCAGAAAAAAAAAATGCAAGAGGACACCAAACATTAAAAATCATTAGACACCTCTTAACACAAAAAAATAAGTAATCAGACAAGGCCTTATAACCTAGCCTAGATATCATTATGGCAATTTTAAGAGGTACCTCTTAACACGAAAAATAGATAATCAGACAAGGCCTTATAACATAACCTAGATATCATTATAGCAATTTTAGCATTTAGAGACTGAAATATACACTGTTGGCAGTTTCTATATTTATAACTAAAAAGGAAGAAAGGGGAAGAAGAAAAAAAAAAAACACAGTCCCCCCTCTCCCCTCCACCTTGGACTCCATTTTCCTTGAAAAAAAAGAAAAAAAGTCTGATTTCTAATCTTACAATATTAGCTCATCTTAACTCAACACGTATTTAAGAGAATTTAACCAAATAGCCAGCCTGAAGGGATCTTTAAAAGAGCAACTATCCTCTATAGGAACGGTAGTTCTCTTAGCAAGAGTAGAAATAGCCCCTTCTAATTTAGACACAGTGAGTAAAGAGTTGAGAATAGAGTCAGCAACAGGAAACATTTTTTTAAAAACAGGGGAAGGGGAAAAAGGAACTCCTGGCTTATCCCATTCCTGAGCTATAATTTCAGACATCTTCCTTGGAACAGGAAAAACCTCCTCTGAAGATGGAGGATCATAAACTCTATCCAATTTAGAAGATGATAGGAATTTTATTTAGATTTATTTTAATTATATTTAAGTTAGGGGGTGTTAGGATTAGGGTTAGACTTAGGTTTAAAGTGTTAATAAATTTAGAATAGTGGCGGCGATGTTGGGGACAGCAGATTAGGGGTTAGTAAGTATAATATAGGTGGAGGCAATGTTAGGGGTGGCAGATTAGGGGTTAATAATATTTAACTAGTGTTTGCGAGGCAGGAGTGCGGTGGTTCAGGGGTTAATATATTTATTCTAGTGTCGGCGATGTCCGTAACGGCAGATTAGGGGTTAATACTTTTATTTTAGTGTTTGCGATGCAGGAGGGCCTCGGTTTAGGGGTTAATAGGTAGTTTATGGGTGTTAGTGTTGTACTGTCCTCACTAACTGATAGCTAGACAGCTAGTTAACAAACCAGACAAAAATAGCTGTGTTTATTCCAAACTGATTTTACTTCTGAATAGTTATTTTGTAAAACTGCAATACAATAAGAAAAGTTGAAATTACAATATGTACTTACACATGGTGCTTGCAATACATACAATAATACATGTTTCTAACACAGAGAGCTTACATTTAAACCTTACAGCAAATAGCAATGCAATTCAAATATACACTCTTAGCAAACAATAAATAACTTACAGGCATATGTATATCTAGAGGCAAATATGAAGAGCTGATTTCCATGCTTCTTGAAGCTAAGATGGCTGCTGAGAAACTGAAAGTAAAACTTTTTATTAACAAACTTTATTAACACTTCCTGTTTTATTCTTGAGAGGAACCAATCTGTAATTGCAACATGAAACCACCAGATGTCATCAACATGAACATAATAAGCATATAATAGACAGAACAAGTGTACTTTTTAGCACTTTAGTTATGAGTTTTATGCTACAGCTTTGTAGCGTAAAACTCATAACTACTGACTTTAAAATGCGTTAGGAATCTTGGCGGGAGAGGGTGTACCACTCACTTTTTGGCCTCCCAGGACAAACTCATAATACCGGCGCTATGGAAGTCCCATAGAAAAAAGGCTTTACGAAATTTATGTAAGTTGGTTTGCGGTAAGGCAAAAAAAGTGTGCAGTACACCTATACCTGCAAGACTCGTAATATCAGCGGGCGTAAAAAAGCAGCGTTAGGACCTGTTAATGCTGCTTTTTCACCTTCCCGCAAGACTCGTAATCTAGCTGTTAGTTTGTTTGTGTGGCTTGTTCACATCTCCATTATCCAAAATGCTGATACATGAAAACGATAATAAATAAAAAGTCATGTGATCAGGGGGTTGTTGACTTCCTGTGCAGATCTTGAGAATACAGAGTGATTCTAAATAAATTAACATTACATAAATAAATAAAAAACGGTAATCTAAAAGTGTATCAGTTAAACATTATGCTTTTTTTATTTTAAAAAGGTTAAATTAAATATACTGAAGGAAATACATATTTATGCACAACTGACCCTATGAATATATCACTTGCTTATAAGGACAATTCACATTGCTCTATTGGTCTACATGAGCATGCCTGCCTCCAGAACCGTAAAATGTCCATTTAAAGGGACTTGGAAGACTTTGAGGTTCAAATATAAACAAATTAAAGGGACAGTCTACTTGAAAATTGTTATTGTTTAAAAAGATAGATAATCCATTTATTACCCATTCCCCAGTTTTGCATAACCAACACTGTTATATTAATATACTTTTTACCTCTATGATTACCTGTATCTAAGCCATTGCAGACTGAGCCTTATCGCACTACTTTTTACAAACTTGCATTTAAGCCAATCAGTGCTGGTTCTTGCATAACCACTATCATTCTCTATGGGAGTGAGCACAATGTAATCTATATGAACTAGAATAGTCTAGCTGTTGTGCAAGATATAAAAAAACAAACAAATAAAAAGCACTGAGATAAGGGGTGGCCTGCTCAAGGTTAGAAATAGGCAAGCTTAGAGGTTATAAAGTATATTACTATAACAATGTTGGCTTTGCAAAGCTGAAAATCGGGTAGCAAAGACTTTATCTATCTTTTTAAACAATAAAAAAGTAGACTGTTCCATTAATTATGCATAGTAAAAAACTAAATTTATGCTTACCTGATACATTTCTTTCTTTACGGACATGGAGAGTCCACAACGTCATTCCAATTACTAGTGGGATATTCAACTCCTGGCCAGCAGGAGGAGGCAAAGAGCATCCTAGCAAAGTTGTTAATTGTAACTTACCTTACCCATAATCCCCAGTCATTCAGCCGAAGGAAAATGGAAAAAGAAGTAAACACAAGGGTGAAAATGGTGTCTGAGGTTTACTAAAAAAAAACTGCCGAATTATAATTAAAAAGAGGGCGAGGTCGTAGACTCTCCATGTCCGGAAAGAAAGAAATCAGGTAAGCATAAATGTTGTTTTCTTTCCTAAGACATAGAAAGTCCATAACGTTATTCCAATTACTAGTGGGAACCAATACCCAAGCTAAAGGACACGGAATGAACAAAGAGGTAGAAAAAGGCAGGAGAACCTAAACAGAAGGCACCACCGGTTGAAGAACCTTTCTCCAAAAAGAAGCGTCACCCGAGGCAAAAGTATCAAATTTGTAGAATTTGGAAAAAGTATGCAAAGAGGACCATGTAGCTGTCTAACAAATCTGTTCCACAGAAGCTTCATTTTTGAAAGCCCAGGAAGAGGAGACAGCCCTAGTTGAATGAGCCATAATTCTCTCAGGAGGCTGCTGTTCAGCAGTCTCATAAGCTAAACGAATCAAATTTCTCAACCAAAGAGACATAATAGTAGAAGGCACTTGTTAGGGCGTCCAGATTTATCCTCTGTGACAAATCTTAATGGTCTCCGTTCCATTGACGGAGCATGCAAAGCTGCAGCTGTCTTAGATGGAAAAAAGCAAAAGGGATGATGTCCAAGGATGCTACCATCAGACCAATCACCTCCATGCATTGAGCCATGGATGGGTGAAAGGCAGACTGGA
The DNA here is from genome assembly GCF_027579735.1 of Bombina bombina. Classification (NCBI taxonomy): domain Eukaryota; kingdom Metazoa; phylum Chordata; class Amphibia; order Anura; family Bombinatoridae; genus Bombina; species Bombina bombina. The sequence continues at coordinate 683,495,446 of NC_069502.1, read as the reverse complement.
GGGAAAGGCAGGAAGCAAGAAGTTTGGATTTTCTGACTTCTGTCAGGAAAATCTTCATAGACATGGAATCTATTATTGTCCCTAGGAAACACACAGTTGTAGATGGAATTAGAGAACTATTTTTCAAATTCACCTTCCACCTGTAGGAACATAGAAAAGACAACAGCATCTCTGTATGAGATTGAGTTAGTTGAAAAGATGACGCCTGAACCAAGATGTCATCTAGGTAAGGCACCACAGCAATTCCCTGGGATCTCATCACTGTCAATAGTGCCCCCAGAACCTTTGTTAATATTCTGGGAGCCAGACCTAATGGAAGCGCAACAAACTGGAAATGTTTGTCCAGAAAAGCAAACCTCAAAAACTGGTGATGTTCCCTGTAAATGGGAACATAAAGGTATGCATCCTTCAGGTCTATAGTCGTCATAAACTTACTTCTTGTACCAAAGGAAGAATGGAACAAATAGTTTCCATCTTGAAGGACGGGACCCTGAGGAATTTTTTGAGGCACTTGAGATCTAGGATTGGATAAAAGTTCCCTCCTCTTTGGGGACCACAAAGAGATTTAAATAGAATCCTAGACCTTGTTCCCTTAGAGGGACTGGTAAAATAACTCCCAGGAAGGAGAGGTCCTTTATGCAATTTAAGAAGGCCTCCTTCTTTACCTGGTTTGAGAATAGTCATGACAGGAGAAAGATGAATCATGGGCAGAACCTTCATGCTGATTTTATAGTCAGCGGAAGGTTTCTTGTTCTGCTTTCCCTTATTCCAGGGCTGACTGGATTTCCAAGAGGACCTGGATTGGTCTGGTTTGGAAGAGAAAGAAAAAGAGGAAGACTTCTGTCTCTTAAAGTTGCGAAAGGAATGAAAATTAGAAGTCTGCCAACCCCTAGGTTTATTTTTCTTGTGCTGAGGCAGGAAAGAATCCTTTCAACCTGTAATTTCTGAAATGATTTCCGCCAGACCTGGTCCAAACAGAGTCTTACCCTTATAGGGTAAAGCCAAAAGCTTGGCCTTAGAAGAAACCAGCCGACCAGGACTTTAACCACAGAGCCCTGCTTGCTAGTACAGTGAAGCTAGACATCTTAGCTCCAAGTCTAATTATCTGCATATTGGCATCACAGATAAAGGTATTGGCTAGTTTGAGAGCTTTGATCCCATCTTGGATCTCCTCTACCGTAGTTTCCTCTGTAATAAGACCAGACAAGGCATCACATCAATAAGATGCTGCTCCCGCAACCTTGGCAATACTCGCTGCAGGTTGTCCCTGTAATCCTTGATGGATATACATCTTTTTTAAGTAAGCCTCTAGCTTCTTATCCATGGGATCTTTTTTTTTTTTGGAGTAAAACAAGAACTGATTTATTGATACAATGTGCTGCCTTTTATACAGGACAAAATCTAATAAAGAGCTTTTTTTATTTTTAGTTTTATATATATATATATATATATATATATATATATATATATATATATATATATATATATATATATATATATATATATATATGTTTTATTAATCCAACAGAGTATAAACATATACAGCATAAACAATAAGTAGCCACGCAGGGCACCAGAAAAAAAAAATGCAAGAGGACACCAAACATTAAAAATCATTAGACACCTCTTAACACAAAAAAATAAGTAATCAGACAAGGCCTTATAACCTAGCCTAGATATCATTATGGCAATTTTAAGAGGTACCTCTTAACACGAAAAATAGATAATCAGACAAGGCCTTATAACATAACCTAGATATCATTATAGCAATTTTAGCATTTAGAGACTGAAATATACACTGTTGGCAGTTTCTATATTTATAACTAAAAAGGAAGAAAGGGGAAGAAGAAAAAAAAAAAAACACAGTCCCCCCTCTCCCCTCCACCTTGGACTCCATTTTCCTTGAAAAAAAAGAAAAAAAGTCTGATTTCTAATCTTACAATATTAGCTCATCTTAACTCAACACGTATTTAAGAGAATTTAACCAAATAGCCAGCCTGAAGGGATCTTTAAAAGAGCAACTATCCTCTATAGGAACGGTAGTTCTCTTAGCAAGAGTAGAAATAGCCCCTTCTAATTTAGACACAGTGAGTAAAGAGTTGAGAATAGAGTCAGCAACAGGAAACATTTTTTTAAAAACAGGGGAAGGGGAAAAAGGAACTCCTGGCTTATCCCATTCCTGAGCTATAATTTCAGACATCTTCCTTGGAACAGGAAAAACCTCCTCTGAAGATGGAGGATCATAAACTCTATCCAATTTAGAAGACTTTGTGAGGTTGATAGCAACCGAAGGTTTAAAATCATATAAAAGAAGCTAGAACCTTCTTCAGTTATAACCGGAGGTTTTCCAGTTTAAATCTAACATTTACCTCTTCAGATTCTGAAGATTTTTCTACCAAAGTGTCAGAGTCTGAGATTTCACCTTCAGAAGCTACTGAAGTATGCTCCTCGTCAGACAAATGAAAAAGGATGATCAGTGCAGAATTAGAGGGTCCAGAGGACTTACTAGCAGACAAATGTTTAGATTTCCTCTTACGCTTACCCGACGTAAGGGAAAGCAGACAAAGCTGCCGATACCGAAAAAGTTATCTGCACGGCAAAATCCCCTGACAAATATAGACCTCCAGGAGGTTGAGAGGACACACAAGGCACTGTATGCAAAACTGATAAGGCTTTGGACGTTTGAGGAGAAAGCTGAGGCATATCCAGAACAGCTATATCCTGAGAGATATTAGGATCAGAAGGGCTTATATTTTAAGGTCTTAGCTAAACAACTGAAACAAAATTGCATAGATAGAACAATTGGGACTTCTAAGCAAAGCAAACATTTATCCATATTAATTGAAGAATCTTTTTCAGATTCCATTGCACAAAATGATTCCCTCAAAAAATAAAATTTAAAGTAGTGATAAAAATGAATAAATTATATAAAAAAAAATTTGTAAATATAATATCCAAAAAATGGCACCTGTCACTTTAACCAGATAAACCTCAGAGTGCCTGAGGCTCCTACTGTACCGGAGTTGAATAACCCACTAACAAGGGAACTCTCCAGATAAGGTGACTTATGCACAAGATCAGATCAGCAATCTGAACGTAAAAAATGAAAGCTGCAGCAGTCCAGGCTTAATAACTGACTAAACTCCGCTCCCCACACACATGGAAGAGGGGAGAGTGACATGAGCGGGCTGAGTGAAAAATGAAACTGCGCCACAAGACTGTTAAAATAGGTGCGTAAATCAAAACGGCTCATAGTACAAAAACATAACTTAGCCATAACAGCCTCATAATTGTCCGGACTCCATAAAACAAATGTGCCCCTTGCCATATGCTTTGTCCTTTTCCAATAAAAGTTTAGATGACTCAAAAACTTTCCATACAGTTTGATTAAGTTCTAACCACACAGCTTATATTAACCCCTTTAGACTCTCTTGCCAGTGTTAAGCATACATTGTGCCTGCAAATTCTGCACCCCAAAAGTATCTAAGACTACTTAGATAATCTATGTCCCAAATTTGATCCACTAGAGGTTTTACCTCTAAAGTGCTATCCTTCAGAATCTATAAGGAAAATGCACTTACCTGTGGATCCAGCTGCAGGGCAGGTAACAGCAACATAGGTGTGAACGGTACTCCATTTCCCGTCAGGAACCTGTAGTAAAAGAAAGAACAAAGTAACTAACTCTGGCTTTCTACAAAGGGGCAGCAAAATGTTAGAAGTAAAGCAAAGACTTCCTCGCCGCCTTCTAACTAATAAAAATCCACCCTTACATTTACTCAAAAGATTGACGTGGACACAGCTAGACCCCAATCCTTGCTTGCAGGGAAAATACCCATAAAAGTATTACAATCTTCAGACCCCAACTTTGCACAACCTCCATTGACAGAGGGAAAGAGAATGACTGGGGATTATGGGTAAGGGAAGTTACATTTAACAGCTCTGCTGGGGTGCTCTTTGCCTCCTCCTGCTGGCCAGGAGTTGAATATCCCACTAGTAATTGGAATGACGTTGTGGACTCTCCATGTCTTAGGAAAGAAAAAAATATATTTCATTATTTTTATAGAACATATCTATAAAATATATACTGTATCTACAAAAGGGGTGCACAAATAAACCAACAAAAATTAAAATTTACTATACTAAAAGTAATAAAATAGAGATTACAATACTCAATGCAGGATATAGTCTGTTTTTTTTAAAATAAACTTCCAACACCACTGGGCAATACTCTGAAAGCAGGTCCTGGAACACTGTTAACTGTAAAGATGAAACACACATGATTTATTTCCTCTGTGTGATATATAAAGAGTGTTGTATACATCCTTGTGCCCTTTAAGATAAGTTTAAGAGTGTGATGTAAGCACTTTGGGGTGGAGATGGGGTGTATCAATTATTTATGTTTGATTATTTTAATAAGCCTGATGAAACAGCGACTTTTTGCCAAGAAACGCGTTTAAAAAAATAAAAGTTTTTATTATTCACACACAAGTTGTGTGTTACCATAATATGGGCTTGCTATATATGTCCCTGCATATTCCAGTTGGGACCCTTTCTCCCTCTGGCTGTATAGCTGCTTAACCGCTGGTAGTCTCTGCTCTGTTCCAGGATCGCTAGAAGCTGCGGCACGTCATTGAAGGTGGAGTGTGTTTTTGACACTTGCCAGTGGAGACACAGTACATCTGTAGCGGATGGAGATGTTTACCAGAAGTGTAATACAACTGGAGGATTTGTGAGTTCCCACCTGCCACACAAGTACTACAAGTAGTGCTTTTTACTTTGTGAGTTAACTCTTTTTCTCTCTTGTACTTTGTTATGTGAAACGTTATCACCCTATGAGGCGCCTCTTGTGTGTTTCATCGATTCATTATTTTTGCCCCCTTTACCTGTACTTCAACTCTGAATACTGTGAGCTTTCCAATTCCCTTGACAATAGCAGCTCATTTATACTTGTCCCTATCTTGCCTTAGCAGAGATAAAAGGCTTTCATAAGGAACAGCAAGATAATGCACATTTTTCTAATAAAATGACAGTAGCTAGCAGTGTCTCTTCCAGATTGACTCTTCCAAATGAAGTAAGTGCTAAGAGGAGTTTAAAGGGACATGAAACCTAAAATTTATCTTTCATGATTTAGGTAGAACATACAATTTTAAAAACATACAATTTTAAAAAACTTTCCAGTTTACTTCTATTACCAAATTTGCTTCATTATCTTAGTATCATTTGTTGAAGGAGCAATTGGTTTCTAACTGAACACATGGGTGAGCCAATGACAGTCTATATATATATATATATATATATATGCAGCCATCAATCAGCAGCTAGAACCTAGGTTCTTTGCTGCTCCTGAGTTTACCTGGATAAACCTTTCAGCAAAGGATGTCCCTTTAACCACTAAAAAACTATTGTATCAAACAATATGTTCATTTATTCGGAAAGTTAACACATTTGGTTGGTGTGTTACATTATTACAATACACAAGTCTTCGAGAAAGGAAAAAATCGGATCGTAAGTCCAGATAGATAAAAAACAGCAAACTTTATTCTTGGTAATTTAAACTGCATACATCGACAAAGCAGAAATTTCATCAGGGGCTTCATCTTAGCAGAGCGTAAAAAGCTGATCTACACAAGTCTTGTAATTACTTAAGGCTAGATTACGAGTTGTGTGTTAGGTTAAAAAAGCAGCGTTAAGAGGTCCTAACGCTGCTTTTTAACGCCCGCTGGTATTAGGAGTCTTGAAGGTACAGGCTCACCGCTCACTTGTTTGGTCAGACTTAGAAATACCGCAAATACACTTACGTCAATTGCGTATCCTCTTTTTTTCAATGGGACTTGCATAGCGCCGATATTATGAGTCTGCCAAAAAGTGAGCGGTAGACCCTCTCCTGTCAAGACTGGTACCGCATTTTAAAGTTAGTAGTTAAAAGTTTTACACTACAAAGCCGTAGCATAAAACTCTTAACTAAAGTGCTAAAAAGTACACTAACACCCATAAACTACCTATTAACCCCTAAACCGAGGGCCTCCCGCATCGCAAACACTAAAAAATTTTTTTAACCCCTAATCAGCCTAACCGGACATCGCCGCCACTATAATAAATATATTAACCCCTAAACCGCCGCACTCCCGCCTCGCAAACATTAGTTAAATATTATTAACCCCTAATCTGCCGTCCCTAACATCGCCGACACCTACCTATATTTATTAACACCTAATCTGCACCCCCCAATGTCGCCGCCACTATATTAAAGTTATTAACACCTAAACCTAAATCTAACCCTAAACCTAACACCCACTAACTTAAATATAATTAAAAGAAATCGAAATAAAAATAAAACGTATTTCCCCATAGGAATCAATGGGGCTGCGTTAAGGAGTTTAGCGCTGCTTTTTTGCAGGTGTTAGACTTTTTTTCAGCCGGCTCTCCCCGTTGATTCCTATGGGGAAATCGTGCACGAGCACGTTACACCAGCTCACCGCTAACGTAAGCAGCGCTGGTAATGGAGTGCGGTAATGAGCAAAATGTTGCTCAACGCTCACTTCTTGTCTGGTTTGTAAAAACCCGTAATACCAGCGCTGTCTGTAAGTGAGCGGTGAGCATAAACTGCTCGTTAGCACCGCACAGCCTCTAACGCAAAACTCGTAATCTATGTGAAAGTGTTTCATGTCCCTTTAATGCCTAGTTCTAAAAATAGAGTGTTCTCATTATTTGACTCTACAAATACCACAGTTACACCCTCTTCTCTGACATACTGAGACAATACAGAAAATTACATTTTACATTAAACAAATATTGTTTAACTTATCTTCTAACTTCATTTTTCTTTAGAATCACATACTTGGAAAGTCCACACTGGGACAATGTGGTAATGGTGCACGTCATTACAGGGAGTTTCTTTGTAGCATTTAAAATGTTGCTCATATTTTATCAACATCAAAATGACAAGGGTGCCAATACTGCATTAAACTTATTGCTAAACATTGTATGTAGGGGTTAGCATTAAAGGAATAGGGAAGTTAGTAGAATTATATGGTTGTATAGCCCCTATTATTATTATTATCGGTTATTTGTAGAACACCAACAGATTTCGCAGCGCTACAGCCCCTACAACACTTATACAAGTCATTTTGCAAAAACAAAATTATTTGGCTTTTTTTTTAAAATTTGATTGGCTGGTCATGTACAGGTGCTTACCAATCAGACCATGTGTAAGTGTAGGGATCGGCTTGTGCATGTAGTGCAGAACTTAGTATGTAGACAAATACTAAAACAGTTTTAGCACTACTATGTTACAGCATCTTCATGGTAGTATAATGGGGGTGCATTGTTCCAGCAAAGCTACTGACATACTATGACCCTTTAAGACTAGGGGATAGGGTTAGGGGTTAGAGTTTGAGCTAGTTGGCTGCTGTGGGCACTTTCTAGCAATCAAGGGGTTCTTGAGACATTTCAGCATATTTCTCGATTATAATAGCAATTTAAAGTAAATAGAGCTTCCATGCTTTTCCTTTAACAATACATTCTAATATATATAAATTTCGCCAAAATTTGAATGAGAATATACTACTGGAGCGGTAAGACAAACCGGAACTTTCTGACAGTACTAACCGCTACTTTTTCAACCGCATCCACTTTGGATTTAACTGGGGACACAAACAGCAAGGAGACTCTCTTACCTTATTGGGACTTGTTGCCAGTTATAAGTGGGGACACTTTAAGGATCCGACTGCTTAAACTTACCTCATATGATTGGGGTTACCTTTGTGAGTAGGATATATTCCTAGTTACTGAATCTATGTTATATGATTTTATGGTATTAAATTGATTTGCACTATGAAAAGTGTATCTGTGCGCTTGTTTTTCTAGATCCCTGCAGCTGTACCTTACTCACTCAAATTGAACCTTGAGTGATTTTATAACGGGCAGCACTAAGACACCAGCTTCATTGAAACCTTATTACATCTGACCATCAGAAGGACATAATCGTTCTTTCTATCTTCCTACTTTAAGGGATTTTGCAGAGTGTGATAAGTATATGATTTTCTTGTATGCATTTAATTTGATTGCAGTATATATGAGATTTGTTCAAATACATATACTCTTATAATAGTTATTGTGGTGTTAGGTTTCACCAATACAGCTATTCAAAAGTCTATCACGAGTGTGCGCTGCCTTGGCTCCCAGTGGTGATACTCACTTCTTTGAGTTCACCCCTGTGATCTTGTGCTTTATATATATATATATATATATATATATATATATATATATATATATATATATATATATATAACATGGGGGTTTGGTTAAGCACACCTGTCAAAAACATATTATATATAATTAATGCACATATTGTGGGAGTGCTGCCAAAATGACCAGTGTAAATACAAACAAACAACAAAATAGCGCACATCCTAAATGAAACCACATTTATTTTGATATAAAGTCTGCCAAAAATGCATGTTTAAAACTCTATACTCTTAAAAAATATTGGGATCTTAGTCACACAATATGGCCATATTCTGCTCAGCCAGTCACCACTTTCAAGTTGTCCCAAAATAGACTGGTCCTAACACTATAAATTTTCACCTTACTGGGCGGAATCCTTTGATTCTAATATAGAATTCCAACTCTGTGGTTCTATGCCTCATTGAATGAGGCTGCCTGGCTTTATATAGCCTTAATGACACTGCCTGGAACACACCTGAACAGGTTTTTAGTGGTGTGCTTTAACCATAGGGATTTGGTCAATCTCCCTGTAAGAAATACAACAATTAAAACATGGGGGTTTGGTTAAGCACACCTGTCAAAAACATATTATATATTAATGCACATATTGCGGGAGTGCTGCCAAAATGACCAGTGTAAATACAAACAAACAACAAAATATTACAGGGAGATTGACCAAATCCCTATGGTTAAAGCACACCACTAAAAACCTGCTCAGGTGTGTTCCAGGCAGTGTCATTAAGGCTATATAAAGCCAGGCAGCCTCATTCAATGAGGCATAGAACCACAGAGTTGGAATTCTATATTAGAATCAAAGGATTCAGCCCAGTAAGGTGAAAACTGGGCTGATAGCAAGAGAACAAAGAAAAATTGATAATAGGAGTAAATTAGAAAGTTGCTTAAAAGTGCATGCTCTATCTGAATTACAAAAGAAAAAATTTGGGTACAGTGTCCCTTTAATGAGTACAGTGAGAAGAGAGAAGTCATCTATAAGCTTTGTTCAATCATAATGACTAATTTACAAGTATTAGCTTTATATTAATTTTGAACCAACTGACCAAGAGATTAAAACATTTCTGTTACATTGTGAAAACTGTTATTCTTGTACCTAAACGTCTTAAAAATAAAAGCCATATTAGAAAATGGATAGTTCATGTATTGGTTCTTGAATGTTATGAAACAATGTATGCAATTTGACTGCCATGTTTTATCTGTATATATAAATAATGTTTTTTTAAGGCCCAGTTCAGGTGTTAACTCATCATTTTCTATTTAATGAGATGTTGCTGTTTTGTAAAATACAGTAGAACTGCATAATCAACAAATACAAGTCAATAAAATGACACTGAATTTAAAATGTGTAGTTTTTTTTCCTCCTGTAACATTGCAAAGATTTCCTTCCATTTTTCTGCCCCCTGTATCATGTAACAACCTTCAGGCCTCGATGATTGAAAGCTCGTTTTTAAAATGATATGATGTAAAGATGTTCGCACTGGAGTGCGAATATAATATCGGAATGAATGAAAGTGTTCGAAATTGATTGCGTGTATGTATTCGAAATGGGCGTTTTTCGTCATTCGACATACGCTGCGAATGGTTTTTTTGGTTTGCGTAATGTTAAATACCCACTTCGTATGTGTAATTCTGTATTCGTAATTTTTTTAAAAAGTGTCTATTGATCAATTGTATTATCAACTTTGAACTTAGAAATTCAGATTTGTATATTATAAATATTAAATGTCCAGAACTCATGTATTATTTCTGACTTCTGTTTATTTTGAAATAAAAAGAAAATTAATATAATTGCATTCATATGCGCAATTTCGTAATAATACAAATGAGTGAAAATATCTAAATAAAGAGCGTAAAAATATTTATTGTACGATTTCAATAAAAAAGAATAACAAAATATAACCAGAACAGTAAAAGCACAATTCATTGCGAAGGAGAGTTTCATTGCGAAGGAGAGGGCGTAAGATGGGCGTTCCATGCGCGTAACCTGAGTAAATCTCGCAAGTTTCACAGATATGTTACGATGATATAAAAACATACGCCATATGAATCGCACATTCAACTCACATACATATCTCGCCAGACATCCTTTGGCGAAATAACATGAATAACATTATTTACAATATTTATTTCATTTTAAAAATAATACGATATAACGTATTTAGACAATATACTATAACTGTAGTTTTACATTTTGAAATATGCAAACACAAACTGAAATAAAGTGAATCATTAAAATTACGAAGCGACGCAATGATATATGGAAACCCATTTCGAGGTTCGTGAAATGATATAAGGAGGCGAAGTCTATAGTTTACTATGGACAGCTTATCGCGTAACGTATTGTTTACAATGGACTGCCCACTTTATACGATCATTACGCAAGGCGTGAAATTTGCGAGAGTTGCGAGTCAGAAATACACATTTCTCGCCGCAAATTGCGAACTTTCAATCATCGAGGCCTCAGTGAATTGCAACGATTCACTATGATTGACATCCTTTAGATATTGAGAAAGATCAATCAGTTAATGAGATCATTCTACTTGACATATAAATAATACATTAGTTTAGACCAAAATTAGTGAATTTTATTTCAAAAACTAGTCACTTATAAACGATTAGTAAACAATAACTTTACCTTGTGGTAAGTAGAATTTAAAAAAAAAATGGTGGGGGAATGATTTTATTATCTAACATATGGTGCTAAAATAAGGTTATGAAAAATTACAATCAATATCTATAACATAGATATATTACTTAATAGTCAATATTTTCTAGTTTGTGAGTATATGGTTTATAAATATTATAATAACCAGCAAAGTACTTGGAAGAATTAATGGGTTATATAAATTGTCTGATATATATATATATATTAAGGGACATACTGATTGAATCTGACCCTACGAAATGCTATCAAAAAAAGACCTGGCTAAAATCAAGCAAAAAAGGTTGTTTACAGTGTGGCAACTGTGTCACATGCAACAGCATGCCTAAAGGGTCCTCTTTTCAACATTCACATTCCAACAAAAGATATAAGATTGTCTATCGTGCGCAAGCGATCATGTAATCTACATCCTTATATGCCTGTGCTCCTTATTCTACGTTGGCAAAACGGTTACACCTTTCAGAGATCACATGGCCAATCACAGGTTTGCAATCAGAGAAGCCATTGATAAAGGTGACTCTGAGCAACCTGTGGCTAGACATTTTTGTCAAAAGAAACACAGCGTCTCAAGTCTGCGAACCATGTTAATAGACCACATACCCATAATGCCAATGGGAGGTAACAGGGCTAAGGCACTCTTGAGGAAGGAGACAAAGTGGATTTACACACTAGACATGGTGGTGCCAAGAGGACTTAACACTCATTTGGACTTCAGCCCCTTCTATAACTAGCTTCTGAAAAGACTGATAATAATGCATCATGTGGAGCACCCATCTAGCAGTTTTCCCCCCCAGGATCAATGTGAGATGACCCCAATCGGGATGTGATCCACAGCAAAAATAAAGTGTTATTAATTATGCATCAACGAACTATACATGACACACAAATACTGTCTCAATTGAAGTACCCTTTGTAGCTATCCCTGTTGTTATACCTCTATCATACCTTAGCAGGCTACGATATATCATAAGAGTCCGATACTTTTAGCAATGTACAAATTCTGTATGAATTAGTTATATCATTCACTAATAGTGTTTATTTTACTTAGCCTGTCTCTAAATTGACAGAGGATGTGTCACACCTTAAGCTCGCCACTTACATGCGGCACTCGGATTATACAGTGTATTTTTGACTCTGCCCCCTCCATGTGCACTTTGGCGAATCAGGGTGCATCGCGCCTTGATGAAGTCATTGCGACACTTGGGGTGTGGCGGTGCACACAGCGGTGGTAAGATGGGCTAAGTCGTATTGATTTGTTTAACACTGTATATAAGGAGGGTTTGATGTGAGGAATGGTACACATGTTTTGTCTTGTTGAAATCATTTGACAAAAGAACCAGACTGGTGCCCGAAATATCATGAGCTTTTAACTTTGGAATAAAACTGTTTGCTTATTTGAAAAGTCCATTGAGTGCTTTCTATACCTTGGGATTTGAATGTACTTTGTCAGCACCTTGGCAATCGCTTTGATGAGGAGTGCATACTATTGGAGATGAGTATATATACATATATATATTTATATATATATATATATATATATATATAATAAATATATATATATGTGGCTAGGTTACAAGTGGTGCACTATTTAATGTCTTCACTTGAGCGATAGCCTCAGAAGTAAAGACTGCATACAAACACATTTTTTCTATTTGAAGAACATTTGAATGTAAAATATGCATAATGCGTTTTGAGTTGCGGGCTGTAGGTTGGGTTAGAGCACATGAAGAATTAGTTATCTTAAGGTGCGTTATATAAATATTAAATATAAAATATTGAAAAAAATGAATAATTATAGTTACTGTATAATACATTACCTTCATTCTCTTGGTATCCTTTGTTGATGGAGCAGCAGTGCATTGCTGCTCCTAAACCATCCTAGGCATGCTTTTGAACAAAGGATACCAAGGGAACAAAGCAAATTAGATAATAGAGGAAAATTGGAAAGGTGTTTAAAATTGCATGCTCTGGCTGAATCATGAAACTTTTATTTGGACTTTACTGTCCATTTCAGTACATAATATGAAAAGTACAAGGTAGCCAGTTATTTCATAAACCATTTATAAATTATATCTGTTCCTCAAATTCTTCAATTAATATCCTTAAAGGGACACTGAACCCAATTTTTTTCTTTCGTGATTCAGATAGAGCGTGCAATTTTAAGCAACTTTCTAATTTACTCCTATTATCAAATTTTCTTCATTCTCTTGGTATCTTTATTTGAAATGCAAGAATGTAAGTTTAGATGCCGGCACATTTTTGGTGAATAACCTTGGTTATTATTGCTGATTGGTGGATAAATTCATCCACCAATAAAAAAGTGCTGTCCAGAGTTCTGAAACATAAAAAGAAGCTTTGATGCCTTCTTTTTCAAATAAAGATAGCAAGTGAACAAAGAAACATTGATAATACGAGTAAATTAGAAAGTTGCTTAAAATTGCATGCTCTATCTGAATCACAAAAGAAAAAATTTGGGTTCAGTGTCCCTTTATTTACGTCCAGTTATTGGAAGAGTTGATGGCATTTTATTCTTAAGAATATACAGTAAACTTTTTCATTTTTCACATTGACTTTGGCAAAAACACAGCTGGCAACCTTTTTAAGTAATTTCCCATTTTGTTGCATTGAATAATTGAAATCCATTTGTATGTTGAAATGTATTTAAATACAAAAGCATCAACTTTCCTAATTAGTTTCCCCTTTTTGCATTGCTGACCTGTGTTGTCATCCATATCAATGAGTTTGCATTACTGACGCTGGAAATAAACTTTATTTAAAAAAACAAACAAAAATTTAAGCCATATATAATACTCTGTGCTTCTAGTACCTTGTACCAGTATACATCTCTTGAGATCATTCGATCTGTCCCCAGGCAATTTTTAGGCAAGCCAAAGTAGGCAGCTGGTTAGGACAAAACAATAAAAAAATAAAAATAAAATAAAGGGAAATGGTAAAAGAGAGAACAGCACATGTTTCATTTGCAGTGTGGATTCTCATAATACACAAGGCCTGAGTCTGATTGATGGAATTTTTTTCTATCATGGTTTCTAAAGGCCTCAAGCCAGCCTTGATCATCCACACTGAACATATGTCCACGTATTCCCTTGGGCAGTGTTCCTAATGTTTGCATCCATGTGTCTGTATTTGTTTAGAATGTGCTCCCACTGATCTAATTGGACCTTTCTCATGACCCACTGCTTCCTTAAGTTTGCCACTTGCTGCTACCAAATGAGACAGGCTTTAACCAAAGGTTCCTAAATGCAAATGAATGAAGCTATCTGCTCATGCTGATGGGTATTATAAATGCAATTTCGCTGAGAACCTCTCTCCAGGACAGTTATAAAGGGATCCCAAACACGTCCCATCTGTTACAATCCTGAACTGATTTATTTGAGCATTGAATGTGTTAGGGAGCTGCTTTCGCTGTTAATAAACCTTTATTTAAAAAAAAAAAAAAAAAATAAGTTGGTGAAAAAAAATCATGTTTTTTTTTTGTGCAAATAGGTGACTCTGGCTGAATACCTTTATCCTTTTAGTATGCAAACACTTATTTTGGCATTTCTCCAAATGTGTCTTTGTGATGTGTGTGTGTATAAAAAAAAAGTAATAATAATATATATAATTATATATATATATATATATATATATATATATATATATATATATATATATAAACTGTGCATATATATATATATATATATATATATATATATATATATGGTATATATATGTGTGTGTGTGTGTGTGTTGGTAAATATCTAAATATGTATCTCTCTCTTTATATGTATATATATATATGTATATATATATATAAAAATATATATATATATACAGTATATATATATATAATATATATACACACACACACATAGATATAAATATATACAGTATATATACATACATGTAAATATATATATATACTGTATGTATATATATATATATATATATATATATATATATATACATACACACACACACACATATATATATATATATATATATATATATATATATATAGACACACACATATATTATATATACACTCACATATATACAGTATATATATATATATATATATATATATACACACCTATGCACATACAGTTTCAAAATCACTAATAAGTTGTTGCAATCTTTATTGTACATATACTGCTATATAAAACTAGAGTTTCTCAGTGCTTTTAAACATAGTTAAATGAAATTTACCACACTGTTAGCAACCAGCAGATGTCCCCAGAAGAACAGATGTCTGACATCCAGATTCCCTGGGGCTATGTGTGATTTCTCGTGCTGGAGATAAAAGCAAGTGTGCTCAGTGTTTATATTTCCTACTATAATCTGACCTCAGTCACTTTGAGGAGAAAATAACTGACACAAAGCCTGAAGGAGGTGAACTTATTGATTAGCTCAACATGGCGTATTGTGGACAACCACACAGAATTTAAGAGATGATCATTATGTCAAAATAACCACCTTATGCACTATTCTTCTTCCTGGTATTAGTTGTACATTTTGTGACGATGATGATGATAATGATTAGTAATAATAATTACTAATGGTGCTTATTGGGACTGTTTGAGTAGAGGGTCACTAACAAGGACCACACACAGGTTTGTGAAACTTTGCTTCCAACTAGTAACATTTATTTTTGTCATAGATCATCATAGTTATCATACATGTAAGAGATGCTATTTCCATCCAATCTGGTGTTTTTGTTTTAATTAAAAATATAGTAAATCTATAGAGATTAACATTTTTTTTTATTCTGGCCTAAGAAGTGCCTTGGACTATGCAAGATTGTGTCTGATATTCTGATATGAACTATGACATAAAAATAAACGTTACTAGTTGGAAGCAAAGTTTCACAAACCTGTGTGTGGTCCTTGTTAGGCCCAATAAGCACCATATAATATATTATAATATAATAAAATAATAATAGCTCAATTAACTTTCCTAAAATAGAAATTCAGCTCTTATAATCTGAATACTTTGGATGAGCTTTATACAAGCTAATACCAATGGGCTCTAGAATTGTATGCAAATAATCCTTCGGTGCTGTGCATTGAAAACAGGATTTGAAATTGTTCCCTCATGAGGTATCTGTTCCTAACTAAGCTATATACAAATATCAGTGAAAATAAAATGTACAGGAAAGTGTGGAGGGTAAAAGATATTTTTGGGAATAAAATTAAAAAAAATGTTCTTTCTTTACAAAAACTGTAACTTTCTCTTCCTGCTCCAGGTAACAAGAGATGCTGCCATATTCCTCTAAGCACATTAGGCAAGGAGTATACGTCTGGCTTCCCCTACCACCCTTAGAGAAAGTTTGCGTTTGTGAAAAGCACAATTGGGCTGAAAAAAGAGGCCGCTCCTAGGTGGTAATTTACCAGGAACAAACAACAGATCAGTAGCTTGCTCTACGGCAGAACGCGTCTCTTTCTGTATGTATTTGCAATATGACCCTAAGGAACACTTCCTAAGGGTGATGGGGAAAACAGATGTGGACTCTCTGCCCAATGTGTTTAGAGGAATATTGCTGCACCTCACTGACAAGTCCCACAGAAGGCTGAAACAATTGTCTGGGGTTGCCGTGTTCCTTGTTCAGAGGAGAATCGCCTGGTATTGCAGAGATGGACTGACCTTGCTAGGCGGGATCAGACTGATATGCTTCAGAAAAGTCCTTCTCTGTGAAAAGCACAATTGGGCTAAAAGAGGCTGCTCCTAGTTGGTAACTCTCCATAAAACAAGCTACTGAGTTGTTGTTCGTTCTTGGTAGAGTGCTTCTCTTTCAGTAAGAATTAACAAAATGGAGACCTCACGGTAAGCATTCCAAATTGGCCTGGAATGTCCCTTTAAAAGTACACGGAAGTCTCAAAATGCGCACACTCCTGAGTCTAACCCCAATAAACTCTACTGGATTTGAGTTTTAAATGGACACTAAAGTCAAAATTAAATTTTCATAATTCCGATTTCTAAAAACTTTCCAATTTACTTTCATTATCAAATTGTGCACAGTCATTTTATATACACACTTTTGGAGGCACCAGTTCCTACTGAGCGTGTGCACAAGTTCACAGTGTATACATACAGTATATCAGTCCGGTTGCTGATGGCTGTCACATTACACAGGGGGCAGGAAAACTAATAAAATTCTGAAATGTGATCTGCTCATTTGAAAGTAAAATTGCATTGTCTTTTTTATGATGCATGTGTTTATTATGCTATTCTGTAATAGGTAACGGTTCTTAAACAAATGAAACCAAGAGAAAGAAATACATTTGATAACAGGAATATACTTGAATGTTTTTTATTTTTTATTTGCATGCATGGTAGGTAAATTCAGTGAATGCGTAACACATATGAAAAAGAATAAGCAAATAAAAACGGAAGAATCAATGATAACATTCAGATATAAAATATAAGGGGCTTCCGCTCTAGCGTAAACATTGGTAGAGGTAATTTTGTGTCCGTGGGTTAACGCACATTTTACAAGTTGAACGTAAACGTTTTTCGTGCAAGGGAAACCATACATGCGCTCACTTCAGGACCTTGGATATCATGACCTTGTTTACTTTTTGTCCCCATAGACTTTAATGGAGAGCGCAGAAGAAAAACACCACTTATTGCTCGCTCGCTTAACTGACAGGAGTTAATTTTTCACATTCCAATGCTCTTCATATACAGGAAAATTGTATTTGTATTTTAAATCTATCTATCTATCTATCTATCTATCTATCTACCTACCTACCTATATATATATATATATATATATATATATATATATATATATATATATAAATATAGAATAAGCTGCAGCACTCCAAATTTCTTTTTTTGTGATTTTATTACAAGGAGTAAGACATAGGCGACGTTTCGGGCTTTCCTCCTTTCTCAAGCTTGAGAAAAGGCGAAAGCCCGAAACGTCGCCTATGACTTACTGCTTGTAATAAAATCACAAAAAAGAAATTTGGAGTGCTGCAGCTTATTCTATATTTCTATATTTACCTGTCTCGGTGGGACAGAAGCAGCTTGCACCCATCAACCAAAGGAGAAATTGGTGCTGGACTTTACCTTCTTTATATATATATATATATATATATATATATATATATATATATATATATATATATATATATATATATATATAAAATAATATATATGTGTGTGTATATTTTCAAATAGATATCTAGGTATATATATATATTTACATGAAAATTATAACACACACATATATATTTATATATTTAATAATAAAAATTAAAAAAAAAATCTATGTGAAGAACATAGGAATGTAAAATATGCGTAACACACTTCGAGTTTTATGCTTTAAGTCTAGCACTGTGCGTGATTAGCTCACATGAAAAATGTGCTATCTTATGGAGCGTTATTTAAATATTAAATATAAAATATTGAAAAAAATATTCATAATTATTAATGTATGCAAAAAGTAAAAGAGTAAAATGGATACATTAAAGGAAGCTAAATAAATATGAACTACAGAGCTAAGTAGCTACATACATCAACAAACTTTTTTCCGATCAGTTTTTACAGTAGAAATGTAAAGGAAATGGCCCAATTTATAACTGCCTACTTAAATGACAGTCCTACTTGAACTGCTAAAGTGAAAATAGATAAAGCAATATGGCCATATGGGATGCATTAAAAGACTTTAAATAGCTGTGGTGGGTGCAGTTGAAAACCCATTAATACAATAAATCATAATTAAAAGGATAAGTTCTGTTTTGTAGAACTTCTACTGTACTGAATATTCACAAATATAGCATGTACATTTCACATCAGTTATAGGATAATTAATTGAAACACAATTTAAGGAATGTATTAAGTGAATATCACAAATCAAAATGTCATGCAACTATAACTATAAACAATAGTCGTTTATTAATGTAATTCGAAAAATGTAAGAATAAAATAATATATACAGGTACATCATAATAGCTTGCTTTGACAATCTGCAAATGTTTGGCTAGATTACAACTGGAGCGCTAATTGATCTAATTTAATCAGCCATTAGCGCTCAGAAAATTAGATCAGATCTCTGGTTCATTTGATAAATGTGCCCCAAATGCCCCCATAATACAGTGGTGTGTATTTTATAAAATATTTTAATAAAGTAACTGCACAAAGCAGTTATAAGGAGCTAAAGTTGGTGGGTGTGGGTTGTTAGAAAAAAAAAAAACGGTACTGAAAAGTGCCTTTACATTGCGGTCTATGGAAACTGGGTGTTTCCAGTAAATATATATGTATGTGCTTATATTACATATATAATTATGTGTTAATATGTGTATATACACATATTAACATATACATATGTATATAAGCATATACATATATATTTACAATTTGATGCCTTCGCTGTGCGACTTACCCCCTTCGCTGCGCTTTGGTTCTGTCCCGTGTATGACTGCATCAGAACAAGGCTCTCATTGGAGCCTATGAAAGTTGTCATGAAAGCGATATTTAGCCTTTGGCCTTTTATATTTTATATTTAATATTACATAAATATTGTTATTTAAATTGTTGTAGAATGTACCACTAAGGTATAAAAATGTTCTGCTAAAAAGTAAAATGATAGATTTGGGTTTTTTGTAGAATAATGAAAAAAGCATGAGAAAATGGAAATCTGTGTGTTGAGTGAAAAATATACACAAAAGGATTTTAATTCCCAGTACTGCTGTTATTAGTAGAACACCACGGACAATCTTAACCCCTATGCCTTGTCTTAAAGGGACATAAAACCCACAAATTTTCTTTTATGATTCAGACAGAACATACAGTTTTACACTGCTTTCCAATTTGCTTCTATCAAATTTGCTTCATTCTCTTTGTTTCCTTAGTTGAAGGAACAACAATGCACTACTGAGATATAGCAGAACTCATTAGGTCGACAAATCACTAGTAGCATATATGTCTATCTACCAATCAGCTAGTGCTACTAGCTCCCAGTAGTACATTCCTGCACCTGAACCTACCTAGGTATACTTTTCAAGGCAAATTTTATATTCAAAGTAAATTTGAAAGTTGTTTAAAATTGTATCCCCTACCTGAAACATAAAAGTTTAATTTTGACTTTACTGTCCCTTTAACATTAAACCATACCCATAATTGGTTCCCTTGCTACCAACCCTAACATTAACCGCTAAATGTTGTAACACGTTGCAATATTGCATTAATTTCCAAATCGCTGCAGACTTTTCCTGTTATATGTATTCGCTTGCTTTAGAGCAGCTTTACGAGACAAATTGAATACTTAATTACATTTTGTATTGTGTAACTTCACGATAATTTGGAAGCATATTATCTATAATTAATATTATTTGGGGGTGAGTAGATGGTTCTAAATTAGGATCAGTTTTTGTGTATTTTTTTAAGCTTGTTTGCGACACTGTAAATGTTCTATCCGAAAGGAGCAGCAAATACCTTGAGATTGTAAGTAAAATATTTAATGATGCAGTAAAATAACTTTGCACTGTGTAATTTTACTTTGACAAATTGTAATATTTCTAATTCTCAGAACTGGAAATGCACCCTGCAGACTTCCCATAACTAACTCTGCCACATAACTGCCCCCTAATTCACCTCTGCAAAAGATACAGCAAAAATAAAGTTCAGATTGGCTCCTTCAAATAGAGAAAATGGTGGGTCGAATTAGGCTACATAAAACAATTGCAGCAAACAAGATGTTATTTTGTTTTTAAATTGTTTAAACCTCATTGACATGCAATTCTATAGCATGTCAACAGAAATGTCTTCTAATTACAAGGTGTTTAAGATCCCTTTAATATTCTCTTTTATGCAAACTTATATTCTTTTAAATGCTGTATAGCTAATACTGATGCAATTTAAACCTAAACAGACATATGGAAAGATTAAGACATTGAATGAAAAATATAATTAATAACATAATATAATATAATAAATGTATACTGATCTTCTACTCTTACCAGGTCAGGTATTTCTTTAATAATGATATCATCAACTGTTTACCAAAACTTTACATATAATATAAGACAAATAAAATTGTGTTGTTGTAAAAATAAATGAATAACTTGAGTTTATGGGCAAATATGTACAGAAATTGAATAATAAAATATAATAATGGATCCTTTTATGTAGTCCTCGGGGTCTAGTAAAGTAGCTGACAGGAGGCTGCTATGAAAAACTTCTGTTATATCCCTGAGTATTCCTCTGGAACAGGAGGTCATGCCCCTTTCCAACAGCACATGTCCCATATTTTATACCCAAAACAAATATCCCATTATGCTTTTCAATACAAAAATAAAGAACTTTAATCTTAATTTGATCACAATCTATGCTTTTCAACAACATAGTAAATATAATCCTTCTGCTATCTAATAAATTGCCAAAATATTCATCATATTTGTTTTATAAACCCTTTAAGAAAAAACTGTAACCTAATCAATGACTCGATTATTTTTCAATGGGGACAGCTATGCAGAGTTCTTTGTCAAAAATTATTTCTAATTTTCCTAACTTTATTTTCTTCTCACTTTGGCTCCAATGATGGTGTGTTCTACGAGGCAGCAAAATATTCCAAAGAATCCGCCGCTATGTTGATCAAACCTGTCGAAATATTCCAAGATTCCAACATAGCGCCATCGCTGAGAGGCGTTTACTATAAATGCCATTGGTCAGCGATGCTGGCTATAGATGACACCCAACATCGCCACACATATTGGCGATGTATAGTGAAAGATCCATTTCAATATAACTAACCCTAATACCCTTAAACTGAATATCTCCCAATCGCAAACTAACACTACACTAATAAAGATCTAAACCGCCACACATCTACGGCAAGTATCTATTCTATTAACCCATAAACCTCCACATACCCACGACAAGTATCTATCCTATTAACCCCTATACCGCCACATACCCACCGCAAGTACTAAACTATTAGCCCCTATATCTCCACATACCCACCGCAAGTACTAAACTATTAATCTCTATACCGCCACATAGCCACCACAAGTAATAAACTATTAACCCATAGGCCGCCACATACCCACCCCAAGTAATAAACTATTAACCCCTATACCATCACAAATCCACCTCAAGTACTAATCTATTAACTCCTATACCGTCACATACCCACCGCTAGTACTAAACTATTTACCCCTATACCGCCATATACCCCTAACACAAACCAAATGCAAAGCAGCTCTCCTTCTATTAACTAATTCGAATTAGCCAATAGGATTTTAGCAACCCTAATTCCTATTGGCTGATTCAAATTTGGCAGCCAATAGGAATGCAAGGGACGCCATCTTGAATTGCGTCCCTTGCATTGAAGATTCAGTGTACGGCCGCGACCGTATGAAGAGGATGCTCCGCACTGGATGTCTTCAGGATGGACCCATTCCGCGCTGGCTGGATGAAGATAGAAGAGGCCATCTGGATGAAGACTTCTTGCAGCATGGTTGAGGACTTCGTCAGCTGGATGGATCCTTCAAGCGGGACTTTAACAGCTGTAAGTGGATCGTCTGGGGTTAGTGTTAGGTTTTTTTAAGGGTTTTTTGGGTGTTTTTTTTTTTTAAGTTTAGGGTCTGGGCAGTAAAAGAGCTAAATGCCCTATTAAGGGCAATGCCCATACAAATGCCCTTTTCAGGGCAATGGGTAGCTTAGGTTATTTTAGATAGTTTTTTTATTTGAGGGGTTGGTTGGGTGGTGGGTTTTACTGTTGGGGGGGGTGTTTGTATTTTTTTTTTACAGGTAAAAGAGCTGATATCTTTGGGGCAATGCCCCACAAAAAGCCCTTTTAAGGGCCATTGGTAGTTTATTGTAGGCTAGGTCTTTAGAGTAAACTATTTTTTTGTATCTCATGAATTCCTTTGTTAGTCTATTTGTTAAAGGGCCACAATTGTAAAAAAATAACAAGCTCAATTTTGAGTTGTGTCACTAATGCTGCTGATTGGATCAGCGTCAGTTTCTGCATGGGACCAGCAGTGCTTTGCTGGTCTCAAGTGGCACGTCTACTGTGTGTTTAACCTCTTTGCGGGGGGGGGGGGGGGTTAAACACATAGTAGTGTAGTGCCATTTTTTTATTATTTTGTGTAATAACGAATGGTTTGTCTTAAACTTAAAGGGATATGAAACCCAATTTTTCTTTCTTTCATAATTCAGATAGAGAATGTGATTTTAAGCCACTTTCTAATTTACTCCTATTATCATTTTTTCCTCGTTTTCTTGGTATGCTTTGTTTAATGAGCAGCAATGCACTACTGGTTGCTGACTTAACACATGGGTGAGCCAATAACATTTGGTATATATATATATATATATATGCAACCACCAATCAGCAGTTAGAACCTATTTTCTTTGCTGCTCCTGAGCTTTCCTAGACAAACCTTTCAGCAAAAAGATAACAAGAGAAGCAAATTAAATAATAGAAGTAAATACGAAAGTTATTTAAAATTTGTATTCTCTATCTGAATCATGAAAGAAACATTTTGGGTTTCATGTCCCTTTAAGAACTTTAGACAGGAAAATATGCTGGTTCACTTCTATTGCCAGTCCAGATTCCAAACATACTTAAATGTTTTTGGGTTGTCAGGCACTATTTTTCTAGTAAGGGACTAATAACCTCATTAATATAGGCAGCTCCAAACAACTATCAAAAGTTCTTGCCCTGTAAAGGGTTTATACATACCCTTAAAAGCTAAAAATAAACATTCATGTTTAGACATTAGGGTGTCAAAAAATAAATAAATATATAAGCTCAAGGAAAATGTGCAAGTTTTGTAACAAAAATAAAATAAAATAACAGTGAATCATACCACTTCTGTGTAGGAGAAACAGCTCTAACACAATTCCTGCCTCAACAGCACTTAAGGGATCTGACCTTATGGTGGAAAGAAATCAAGAGGGTGGCCCGCAAAAAAGGTCAACCTACTTTTTTTCTTCATGTCATACTTTATTGACAATTACGCTCAATTTTTTATTTTTGCTTTAACATATTTCATTTTTTTCATTAATTTTCAAACAATATTCCTTGTAGTAATCCAAGCAGTGGAAGTGATATATCACCATTTTAACCTACAAATTAGAAACAAAAATGTTTCAGAATAAGAACACAAGGTCCCACCACCAACAACAAAATAAATATAACATAAGAAACACAAACAATAGCAATATGATGCTTTAGGCTATATCATGCTATTGGTTTCAAAAACTTCTTTAGCATGAGTTTAATCATACAAGGAACACGTGTTTAGGTCCTTGTAATGGTCAACTCTAGCAATAGGTAATTTAAAACAAAAGTTGTTGGATTACCCTTTAAGTAACCTTCCTATATAGCCAACATATTGTGATTAAAATCCACCTGATTATGTGTAAGGTAGTAGTATCTTTCCATTAAAATATTTTGTGAGACCTGGTTCTGCCACTTTCAGATCTTGGGAATCAAATCTGATTTCTACCTTCTATGTATAAGCAGTTTGGCCTTGTTAATCAAAATTTGGTATAGAGTTATAAAAATGTTACCCTTTATGTTTGTAGGGAATAATACGTAAAATAATTAAGGGGTCCAAAGGTATCTGGCATGAAACTTCTAACACGGTGGTACCTTACGCCTCATAGGATTAAATTCCTTTACCCAAGGGCTTAAAACAAATGCTGCCATGGATGCCATCAATATGGGGATTTATTATATTTCTGGTAGAACTGTAGTAAAAAAAAACCATTCAGGAGGATAGAATCAAACAATATCAACAATATTTTCCAATAAATCTGTTCTTTTTATCCATCTTTATATTCCATACCAGTTCTATCCAATCATTCTTCACATTTTCCCCCATTACCCTAATACTTAATCTGCAAACCATTTTTAACCAAATTAAGTGAATTAAAAAGACTAAAGATAATATTTCATACAAAATATTAGGAAACCATATTGTTATATTATTATTATTATTATTATTATTATTATTAATAATAGTAATACATTTATTAGTGATATGTCTTATATTCGCTTTCTAGCAATTGCTGGATGATTTTCTTTCCTACCATTTTTAATTTTATATAAATACACACATTACTGAGTTAAAAGATTTTTTTCGAAAAGTAAATAGCGCCTACTTAAAGGAATAGGAAAGTCAAAAGCATGTGATTTTAAGACACTTTAAAATTCACTTCTATTTTCAAATGTGCTTTGTTCTCTTGGTATCCTTTGTTTAAAAGGAATACGCACATATCCAACACTAGTGGAGTTAGCTGCTGATTGGTGCCTGCACAAATTTGTCAATTAGGTGAGAATAGTGCAATGCAGCTCTTTCAGCAAAGGATAACAAGATAATGAAGCAAATTTGATAATAGAAGTAAATTGGAAAGTTGTTTAAAATTGTATACTCTATCCTGTCCCTTTAAAAAAAATTTAATGCATTTTAATTACACATCATAGGGATTTTCCCAGATAAATCCCCCCAGCTCAAAATAGTAATGTTCAAAATTTCTTAGAAAAACATTATTATCTGAAGTTTTTTGGCTGACACTAAAGATGTCACTGGATTTTCTCAGATAATATAAACACAGAGCGTCAACTCAACATTCCTTGTCTAGAAAATATGATAGTGGTATTTAGGCTAAATAAATTAAATCATTTTCATATTCCCCTACATTACATATGTCCTGCAAAGAAAACTCTTAAACCAACAAGAGAAATAAGTGGTTATAACTTATGTTTAAAACAGATAATAAAGATTTATTTGTCTAGTCCAAGGCTGGCCAATTTTACATCTCAAGAGTCGCCTTCAGATAAAAGCAATGATTAAACTCAAAATTAAATTTCCAATAAAATGTTTGCTTGTTATAATGCATAATTCAAAAAAACAACTTTGCACTGTACTGTAAATTTTATCTTTGCTCTCTTATTTATTCCCATGCCTAATACAACATTCTACACAGTGATTGAATTAGTGTGCTATGCTTTGTGCATTGTAAGTTTTGTAGCATTGAATATTCTCCAGCTTTTTTAAGCTAATTTTTTAAACTATTTTAGGGACCTTAAATCATATTTTTATATATACATCAGATTCAGATAAATGTAAAGGAACTCTTTGTAAAAAATGTAATACACTCATACAGGTAAAATGCATAGGTGGGTATACAACAGAAACACCCCCAGCTATTTTGAAATACCAAAATAAAGGTAAACAATTTAATACACCCCAGGAGGTAAAATGGAAAATTGGAAACCCATTGAAGGGGAGAACATTTTAAAGTATACTGTCCCTTTAATTGGTCTCTTATTTTGTTCCCTCTCCTCACAGCCTTGTTTCCTCTGCTCTTTGCGTTTCACACTTCCTTCTATTTCATTCTATAACCCTCTTATTTCTCCTCTCTCCATATTCTCCATCAAATATCTAAGGGAAAAGACAGTAGTTCTGAATAATTTATCCATTATCTGTAACTACCATCATTTTTGTAACTTTAGTTCCTGTCTCTTCCCTCCTGTATTTCTCATTTCTTTTTTTTATTACCCAACCCTCATCTAATAATGCCTCAATCCATTACATTTTCTAAACTCCACTCTGCAACAAGACAGCACCGTTCCCCTGTAGTTTCAAAATCTCGATGGTTCGCCACTGAAATCTTGTTACCTTATGCCTAGTCCTGATTTCCATTTTAACAATGTTGAGAGGGATGTGCTATCTACTATGTGTGTATATATATTTTTTTTAAGAAGCCTTGTTTGGTTGTGTAGCTATCAGAATCATGAGTTTTATAGCAAATAATACACAGTTTCCTGATATATTGATGATAGTGATTAACGGGATATTATAAATACTAGATATAAGGATATATTCAAAGCAAATATTAGCCTGAATAATAGGCAAGTACATTTTGCAGTTTTGTTAGCTGACAAATGTGAAAAAAGGAGGCCGCTCGCGGCATCCTGCTTTTTTTTTCAGTCAGATTACTTCTTGTGAAAGTACAACACAATAATATCTGTGCAAATCCAGATCTTAGTGTGTTCTACTTTAAGAAAAATAAATCCGTCTGTAAAAAAAACATAATTTATGTAAGAACTTACCTGATAAATTCATTTCTTTCATATTAGCAAGAGTCCATGAGCTAGTGACGTATGGGATATACATTCCTACCAGGAGGGGCAAAGTTTCCCAAACCTTAAAATGCCTATAAATACACCCCTCACCACACCCACAATTCAGTTTAACGAATAGCCAAGAAGTGGGGTGATAAGAAAAAAGTGCGAAAGCATATAAAATAAGGAATTGGAATAATTGTGCTTTATACAAAAAAATCAAAACCACCACAAAAAAGGGCGGGCCTCATGGACTCTTGCTAATATGAAAGAAATGAATTTATCAGGTAAGTTCTTACATAAATTATGTTTTCTTTCATGTAATTAGCAAGAGTCCATGAGCTAGTGACGTATGGGATAATGATTACCCAAGATGTGGATCTTTCCACACAAGAGTCACTAGAGAGGGAGGGATAAAATAAAGACAGCCAATTCCTGCTGAAAATAATCCACACCCAGAATAAAATTTTTAATGAAAAAACATAAGCAGAAGATTCAAACTGAAACCACTGCCTGAAGTACGTTTCTACCAAAAACTGCTTCAGAAGAAGAAAACACATCAAAATGGTAGAATTTAGTAAAAGTATGCAAAGAGGACCAAGTTGCTGTTTTGCAAATCTGATCAACCGAAGCTTCATTCTTAAACGCCCAGGAAGTAGAAACTAACCTAGTAGAATGAGCTGTAATCCTTTGAGGCGGAGTGTTACCCGACTCAACATAGGCATGATGAAATAAAGATTTCAACCAAGATGCCAAAGAAATGGCAGAAGCTTTCTGGTTTTTTCTAGAACCGGAAAAGATGACAAATAGACTAGAAGTCTTTCGGAAAGACTTAATAGCTTCAACATAATATTACAAAGCTCTAACAGCATCCAAAGAATGCAATGATTTCTCCTAAGAATTCATAGGATTAGGACATAATGAAGGAACCACAATTTCTCTACTAATGTTGTTAGAATTCACAACCTTAGGTAAAAAATTCAAAAGAAGTTCGCAGCACCGCCTTATCCTGATGCAAAATCAGAAAAGGAGACTCACAAAAAAGAGTAGATAATTCAGAGACTCTTCTGGCAGAAGAGATGGCCAAAAGAAACAAAACTTTCCAAGAAAGTAATATAATGACCAAAGAATGCATGGGTTCAAAAGGAGGAGCTTGAAGAGCCCCCAGAACCAAATTCAAACTCCAAGGAGGAGAAATTGACTTAATGACAGGTTTTATACGAACCAAAGCTTGTACAAAACAATGAATATCAGGAAGATTAGCAATCCTTCTGTGAAAAAGAACAGAAAGAGCAGAGATTTGTCTTTCAAGAAACTTGCGGACAAACCTTTATCTAAACCATCCTGAAGAAATATAAGTCTTCCAGACTCTATAATATATCTCTCTAGATACAGATTTACGAGCCTGTCACATAGTATCAATCACAGAGTCAGAGAAACCTCTTTGACCAAGAATCAAGCGTTCAAACTCCACACCTTAAAATTAAGGTTTTGAGATCCTGATGGAAAAAAGAACCTTGAGACAGAAAGACTGGTCTTAACGGAAGAGTCCACAGCTGGCAAGAGGCCATCCGGACAAGATCCGCATACCAAAACCTGTGAGGCCATGCTGGAGCTACCAGCAGGACAAACGAGCATTCCTTTAGAATATTGGAGAATACCCTTGGAAGAAGAACTAGAGGCGGAAAGATATAGGCAGGATGACACTTGTAAGGAAGAGATAATGCATCCACTGCCTCCGCCCGAGGATCCCTGGATCCGGACAGATACCAGGGAAGTTTCTTGTTTAGATGAGAAGCCATCAGATCTATTTCTGGGAGTTCCCACATTTGAACAATCTGAGGAAATACCTCTGGGTGAAGACCATTCGCCCAGGTGCAACGTTTGGCAACTGAGATAATCCGCTTTCCAATTGTCCATACCTGGGATATGAACCGCAGAGATTAGACAGATGCTGGATTCCGCCCAAACCAAAATTCGAGATACTTCTTTCATAGCCAGAGGACTGTGAGTCCCTCCTTGATGATTGATGTATGCCACAGTTGTGACATTGACTATCTGAAAACAAATGAACAACTCTCTCTTCAGAAGAGGCCAAGACTGAAGAGCTCTGAAATTGCACGGAGTTCCAAAATATTGATCGGAAATCTCACCTCCTGAGATTCCCAAACCCCTTGTGCCGTCAGATACCCCCACAAAGCTCCCCAACCTGTAAGACTTGCATCTGTTGAGATTATAGTCCAGGTCGGAAGAACAAAGAAGCCCCCTGAACTAAACGATGGTGATCTGTCCACCATGTCAGAGAGTGTCGTATAATCGGTTTAAAGATATTAATTGAGATATCTTTGAGTAATCCCTGCACCATTGGTTCAGCATACAGAGCTGAAGAGGTCGCATGTGAAAACGAGCAAAGGAGATCGCATCTGATGCGGCAGTCCTAAGACCTAAAATTTCCATGCATAAGGCTACCAAAGGGAATGATTGTGACTGAAGGTTTTGACAAGCTGAAATCAATGTTAACTTCTCTTGTCTGACAAGGACAGAGTCATAGACACTGAATCTATTCTAGAAACCTAAAAAGGTTACCCTTGTCTGAGGAATCAATGAACTGATTGGTAAATTGATCCTCCAACCATGAACTTGAAGAAACAACACAAGTCGATTCGTATGAGATTCTTCGAAAATGAGAAGACTGAGCAAGTACCCAGATATCGTCCAATAAGGACATACCAAAACCCTGTTCTCTGATTACAGAAAGAAGGGCACCGAGAACCTTTGAAAAAAATTCTTGGAACTGAGGCTAGGCCAAACGGTAGAGCCACAAAACTGGTAATGCTTGTCTAAAAAGAGAATCTCAGACACTAAAAGTGATCTGGATGAATCGGAATATGCAGATACACATCCTGTAAATCTATTGTAGACATATAATGCCCTTGCTAAACAAAAGGCAGGACAGTCCTACAGAAACTGAATGTTGGTATCCTTACATAACGATTCAATATTGATAGATCCGGAACTGGTCTGAAGGAATTGACCTTCTTTGGTACAATGAAGAGATAAAATAAAACCCCAGCCCCTGTTCCAGAACTGGAACTGGCATAATTACTCCAGCCAACTCTAGATCTGAAACACATTTCAGAAATGCTGAGCCTTTGCTGTGTTAACTGGGACATGGGAAAGAAAAAAAAAATCTCTTAGCAGGAGGCCTTAACTGAAGCCAATTCTGTACCTTTCTGAAACAATGTTCTGAAACCAGAAATTGAGAACGGAATTGATCAAAATTTCTTTGAAGAAAACGTAATCTGCCCCATACCAGCTGAGCTGGAATAAGGTCCGCACCTTCATGGGTACTTAGGAGCTGGCTATAGGTTTTCTATAAGGCTTGGATATATTCCAAACTGGAAATAGTTTCCAAACTGATACCGCTCCTGAGGATGAAGGATCAGGTTTTTGTTCCTTATTGTGAGGAAAGGAACGAAAATGATTATTAGACCTAAATTTACCTTAGATTTTTTATCATTTGGTAAAAAAGTTCCCTTCCTTCCAGAAACAGTTGAAATAATAATTTATTACCCTGGAAAGAAAAGGAAAGCAAAGTTGACTTAGAAGACATATCAGCATTCCAAGTTTAATCCATAAAGCTTTTCTAGCTAAAATAGCTAGAGACATATACCTGACATCAACTCTAATGATATCAAAAGATGGTATCACCAATAAAATTATTAGCATGATATAGAATAATAATAATGCTATAAAATTATGATCTGTTACTTGTTGCGCTAAAGCTTCTAACCAAAAAGTTGAAGCTGCAGCAACATCCGCTAAAAATATAGCAGGTCTAAGAAGATTACCTGAACATAAGTAAGCTTTTCTTAGAAAGGATTCAATTTTCCTATCTAAAGGATCCTTAAATGAATTACTATCTGCCGTAGGAATAGTAGCACATTTAGCAGGAGTAGAGACAGCCCCATAACCTTAGGGATTTTGTCCCAAAAAAACTCTAATCTGTCAGATGGCACAGGATATAATTGCTTAAACGTTCAGAAGGAGTAAAAGAATTACCCAAATTATTCCATTCCCTGGAAATTACTTCAGAAATAGCATCAGGGAGATTAAACACTTCTGGAATAACTACAGGAGATTTAAAAACCTTATTTAAACGTTTAGATTTAGTATCAAGAGGACCAGAATCCTCTATTTCTAATGCAATTAATACTTCTTTAAATAAAGAACGAATAAATTCCATCTTGAACAAATACAAAGATTTATCAGCATCAACCTCTGAGACAGAAACCTCTGAACCAGAAGAACCATTATCAGTATCAGAATGATGTTCATTTAAAAATTCATCTGAAAAAAGAGAAGTTTTAAAAGACTTTTATGTAAACTAGAAGGAGAAATAACAGACATAGCCTTCTTAATGGATTTAAAAAATAAAATCTCTTATGTTTATCAGGAACACTCTGAAAATTAGATGTTGACGGAACAGCAACAGGTAATGTAACAGTACTAAAGGAAATTTTATCTGCATTAATAAGTTTGTCATGACATGCAATACAAACAACAGCTGGAGAAACAGATACCAAAAATTATAGCAGATACACTTAGCTTGGTAGCTCCAGCACTAGACAGCGATTTTCCTGTAGTATCTTCTGACTCAGATGCAACGTGAGACATCTAGCAATATGTAAGAGAAAAAACAACAAATAAAGCAAAATTGATCAAATTCCTTAAATGACAGTTTCAGGAATGGGAAAAAAATGCCAAAGAACAAGCTTCTAGCAACCAGAAGCAATGAAAAAATAAGACTTAAATAATGTGGAGACAAAAGCGACGCCCTTATTTTTTAGCGCCAAATAAGACGCCCACATCATTTGGCGCCTAAATGCTTTTGGCGCCAAAAATGACGCCACATCCGGAACGCCGACATTTTTGGCGCAAAATAACGTCAAAAAATGACGCAACTTCCGGCGACACGTATGACGCCGGAAACGGAAAAATAATTTTTGCGCCAAAAAAGTCCGCGCCAAGAATGACGCAATAAAATGAAGCATTTTCAGCCCCCGCAAGCCTAACAGCCCACAGGAAAAAAAGAGTCAAATTTTTGAAGGTAAGAAAAAATGATTAATTCAAATGCATTTATCCCAAATATGAAACTGACTGTCTGAAAAATAAGGAAAGTTGAACATTCTGAGTCAAGGCAAATAAATGTTTGAATACATATATTTAGAACTTTATAAATAAAGTGCCCAACCATAGCTTAGAGTGTCACAGAAAATAAGATTTACTTACCCCAGGACACTCATCTACATGTTTGTAGAAAGCCAAACCAGTACTGAAACGAGAATCAGCAGAGGTAATGGTATATATAAGAGTATATCGTCGATCTGAAAAGGGAGGTAAGAGATGAATCTCTACGACCGATAACAGAGAACCTATGAAATAGACCCCGTAGAAGCAGATCACTGCATTCAAATAGGCAATACTCTCCTCACATCCCTCTGACATTCACTGCACGCTGAGAGGAAAACCGGGCTCCAACTTGCTGCGGAGCGCATATCAACGTAGAATCTAGCATAAACTTACTTCACCACCTCCATCGGAGGCAAAGTTTGTAAAACTGAATTGTGGGTGTGGTGAGGGGTGTATTTATAGGCATTTTAAGGTTTGGGAAACTTTGCCCCTCCTGGTAGGAATGTATATCCCATACGTCACTAGCTCATGGACTCTTGCTAATTACATGAAAGAAAATCTGAATTCCGTGAGCTGCCAACTTTTTTGGCAATTGTCATCTAACAAAACTGCTGAATACACCTGCCTACTGAATAATATGTAGAGTGTAGTTTATAAAATTATATTAGTTGTTTAAATATTGAAGAAATAAGCATAATGTTTACGTTTCTATAAAGTGCTCTAGTTTTTAAAAATGAATAGCTAGTAAAATTGCTATAAACCTTTTGTTAACAAATTTGTTTTATGATTTTGATTATTATTTTTCTGTATTTATAAAGCGGCTACATTTTTTTGCAGTTTTATATAGCTTGGTTTATAATAAGTATATTCTCTGGCTGAGACCAGAACATGAAATAATTCAATCTTGGCTGTTATGAGCTCAATTTATCAATCGATGGTGGAGAGGGGCGGACATATTTGCCTATGTTTGCCGATTTCTCCCACCGCATTTAACATTGAACACAAGCACTCCTTTGCACTTCCATGCAACCCCGGCCGCTGCCTGCACACAGCCAATCACGTGCAGACAGAAGCTGTCAATATCCCCGGTCGGAAGAGAGATTAAAATTCTTTACCTAAGAGGTGGAGAACAACGTAGGGAAGTAGAGGTCTGATGTCCGCTGCTTGATAAATATTGACTGTAGGAGAAAATGGCTTGAGAAATCTAGCTCTATAAATAAAGACTGAGGGAGAGACTGAAGGAGCAAGGAAGCAACTTCCATTGAATAGAAAAAGCATAGTAAGAGTATTATAGACGGTGTGAGGAGCCGACTATTTCAGAGGGAAACACGTGAGAGACATAGAAGGTGGGTAACTAGAAACTAGAGCAGAATTATAAGGAGCAGCTATGTTACTAAGGCCTTCATTGGTTTGGATTTTAATTTTGAACTTTATTTTGCTGCATATGAAAATCCAGTAACAGGATTGGCAGCTGCAGACACAGAATGACGGATGTGGCGGATGATTTTGGGAGGAGCATGTAAAATGGAACTTTGGGAGGAGAGCAAGTTGAGGGGAAGACCACTTAGTAAAGTTACAGTATTTGAGATGGCAGATGAATAGAGTAGGAATTAGTTCCTTGGGGATGTATGGTATTTGAGAAAGGCAGATTTATATGATGTTTTGCAAGTTACAGAGGCGAAGTCACTTGTGTGAGCACCAGTTTGCAGCCCGGTAGCGGGGTAACCTAATGTGTTCCTGGCCAGATTGTGGATATACAATACATGCAGGGGATTACCCCGTTTACTCACCCCAGCTTCTAAGGACTGTCCGAGTTCTTCAACTAACGGTTGCTACTTACTTCAAGCACTGGGTATCCCCTCAATTTGCTCCTCTTGCCTCCGTTGGGTATCCGCTCCCCTCCTGGGTTCTCTCCACATGCGGCTGTATGGCGCCTGACATCACCCGGAACTCCGCCTCCAGCTGTCACTCCTTTGAATGCCGAGATTCACTGCGGCTGATGCATCAGTGTGGGTGAGAAGTGACTCAGGCTAAACTCACACAAGGTTCCACTGTGCACGCTCGGTCTCCAAATGAACAAATGTGAAAATAGATACAGCAGCACCAGCGTTCTTTATGCAAATAAAACTGCATTATTGACAGTAAAGGTTAACTTCCAATGGTAAGCAGGAAACAAATAGTGACAAGTGGTGCCTAGGCAAACACACATAGAGAACAAACTGCTGACATGTTGCAGCCCTTCTGGCCGTAATTTTAGCTGTAGTTCTTCACCCCAATTAACCTTTTATACATCTGTGCTCAATTGTGATTGGCTAAAACATATATCTAGTGTGTCTGTTTGTTACGGCACTTAAGCAACTGAACTAGTTTAACATACACGTCAGTATAAACATTGTTAATGACTGATGAACTTTCTTAATACTATAACATTGATGTATTTTTCAAAACTCCCCTTATATTGTCATATAAATTGACATAAGGAAATCCTAACATATATTTTAATTAGCTGAATGGAAAAAATTACAAAAATTTATTAATTTAAAAATTAGCTGAATACTGAAGGTGAGAAATCTTGTATAAAATTGCTAACAGTTACATGTTAAAAATTAGAAGTTAGCATTTCTATACAAAGAGAGAGTGCGAGTGAGAGAGGTGTCCTAAGGATACAGAAACCAAACTAAACTATTCCCAGAAATTTATCAAGTCAAATTCTGAGTTTAATCCTGTGGGAACCCTAGTCTTTAGTCTGTGTATCCAGAACACCTCTCTCTTAGCTAGTAGGCCTTCTCTGTCCCCTCCTCTCTTTTTACATTTCACTTGCTCAATAATAGTCCATCTCAGTGAGCTTACACTTTTATTGTGTTTAACCTTGAAATGTTGTACTAGGGGGGTCGTGAGTTTGCCTGCTTTTATGTTAGTAATGTGTTCTCGAATCCTGTCTCGAGCTTCCCTAGTAGTTACAGGGGCGACCAATGCAGACAGAGTGAATCACAACAGGTTAGAGTTTGTCAGCATTTAATAGATGCATATTGACATATAAATAAAATCACAATGGACAAGATTACAAGTTGCGTGGCAATTCAGTTGCGAAAACACTGCACGCATTATGGCTTTTTCACATTTGGGGTTGCGCAGCTATTACAAGTTGAGAAATAACTTATTTTGCGCACACATTAAGCCGCATAATGCAAATAGCCAAATCGCGTGAACATTGACGTATTCCTTATAAAAGTCAATGGAGAAGACAAATAGAAAAAAAACAACACAAAAACTCTAATATGATGCGCAACGATATTATTCCGTAACGGAATATGTTCTATTTATTTCTTAATAAATATTTCTCTGTATATGTGATAATTTTTGGACTGATATATCTATTTATAGCGATATATGTATATAAATATATATATATTTGTCTAGATATCTTGAGATCTATATGTGAATATCTCTTTGAAAATGAGATATTTTTTAATGTGCATAAGATTGTAATGTGAAATCTTTTCATTATTTCCATAGATAAACATATCTCTATACATATAAATCCATGTTTCTTTCATGTAATTGGCATGAGCTAGTGACGTATGGGATATACAATCCTACCAGGAGGGGCAAAGTTTACGAAACCTCAAAATGCCTATAAATACACCCCTCACCACACCCACAATTCAGTTTTACAAACTTTGTCTCCTATGGAGGTGGTGAAGTAAGTTTGTGCTTGATTTTTATAATTTATTCTATGATAAGCGCTTTTAAGCATTCTGAAGCCCAATTCCTCTCAGAGTACAGTGTTTGTCAGTGGGACGTATTGCCTATTGATTTTATGGTTTCCCTCACGGGAAATCTTTTCAAGGGTTCTCTGTTATCAGTCGTAGGAATTCATCTCCTACCTCCCTTTTCAGATTGACGATATACTCTTATATACCATTACCTCTGCTGATAGTTTTCAGTACTGGTTTGGCTATCTGCTATATGTGGATGGGTGTCTTTCAGTAAGTATATATCATTACTTAAGACACTCTCAGCTATGGTTTGGCGCTTTATGTATTAATATTAAGTTTTAAATATATGTATTTTACTTATATTTGCCATGAGTCAGGTTTAGCGGGCCTATCTATCAAGCTGTCAACCGCAAATACGACCAGAATTCAGCAGCGTAATTGTTGCAAGCTTGATTCAACCTAGTTATCAAAGCCTACAGACCAGCAAATGTTGAAATTTGTGACGTAACCTACGATCCGCCCCTCTCAATCCAACGCAGATCGATGCTTACGTCATTATAGATGTTACGAATACACATTTGGCTCTATTTGACACTTTTTCCCAGTTATCAAACTTTTAACAGGTATGTTTACGGCTATTCTGACGCAGCATACCTGGTTTTCGATCCACCACCCTGGAGGCCTCAGATGTCATAGAAATCAATGAGAGTCTGAAAGCGCCGAAAGCTTATGTTTGATGCTGCCAGATATCCTATTGATTTCTATGGTTTTGAAAACAAGTTACGTTTACACCTAACAGCCTAACATAAAGCCAGAGTCTAAACACCCCTAATCTGCCGCCCTGACATCGCCACAACCTAAATAAAGTTATTTACCCCTATCCCGCCGCTCCCCAACCCTGCCGCAACCTAAATAAAGTTATTAACCCCTATCCCGTCGCTCCCCAGCCCTGTCGCAACCTAATTAAATGTATTAACCCCTAAACGTCTGGCCTCCCACATCACTACCACTAACTAAACCTATTAACCCCTAAACCATCAGCCCCCCACATCGCCAAAAAATTACGAAAAAAAACCAACCACATTATCAAAAATAAAAAAGAATTATACCTAATCTAATAGCCCTATCAAAATAAAAAAGCCACCAAAATAAAAAAACCTAGCCTACAATAAACAACCAATGGTCCTTAAAAGAGCCTTTTGTGGGGCATTGCCCCAAAGAAATCAGCTCTTTTACCTGTAAAAAAAATAATACAAACACCCCCCAACAGTAAAACCCACCACCCAACCAACCAACCAACCCCCCCCAAATAAAAAACTAAAACCTAAAACCTGAAAGATTTCAATCAGCCAATAGGATTAGAGCTGCTAAGATCTGTGTTAGGTTTATTTAAGGTTTTTTTGGTGGGTTTTATTTTTAGATTATGGTCTGGGCATGTAAAAGAGCTAAATGCCCTTTTAAGTGCAATGCCCATACAAATGCCCTTTTCAGGGCAATGGAGAGCTTAGGTTATTTTAGATAGGTTTTTTATTTGGGGGGGTTGGTTGGTGGGGGGTGGGTTTTACTGTTGGGGGGTGTTTGTATTTTTGTTTACAGGTAAAAGAGCTGAATTCTTTGGGGCAATTCCCCACAAAAGGCCCCTTTAAGGGCCATTGAAAGTTTATTGTAGGATAGGGTTTTTTTATTTTGGGGGGGCTTTTTTATTTTGATAGGGCTATTAGATTAGGTGTAATTCTTTTTTATTTTTGATAATGTGTTTTTTTATTTTTCGTAATATACTGTAGTGTTTGTTTTGTTTTTGTAACTTAGTGTTTGTTTTTTTCTGTAATTTAGTACTTTTAATATTGTTTAATTGTATATTGAATTAATTTGAGTAGGGTTAGGTTTTTTAATATGCAATTTATTTAATTTAATTGGTAGTTTAATTTAATTGTAGGATAATAGTTAGGGTAGGTTAATTAATAGTTTAAAATAGTTTATTTTAATTCTACAGGTAAGTTTAAATGTATTTAAATATAGGTATGTTGTAATTTTAATTTAAAGTTAGCGGGTTGTTAGGTTTAGGAGTTAATAGCTTAATTTAGTTTTTGGCGATGTGGGGGGCTGACGGTTTAGGGGTTATTAGGTTTAGTTAGTGGTAGTGATGTGGGAGGCCAGAGGTTTAGGGGTTAATACATTTATTTAGGTTACGGCGGGGTCGGGGAGCGACGGGATAGGGGTCAATATCTTTATTTAGGTTGCAGCGGGGTCGGGGAGCGGCGGGATAGGGGTTAATAACTTTATTTAGGTTGCGGCGGGGTCAGGGAGCGGCCGGATAGGGTTAAACATTTTAGTATAGTGGCGGCGTTTAGTGACAGGGTATAAATAAAGTTGGGAAAAAGCCGAATAGACGCAAGATCGATGACTGCTAGTTAACAACAGTCCGATGCTCATCGCCCCGTACTTAGTGCACGTCTTTTTGCCGGCTTTTTTATAAATAAGGAGAGCGTATTGAGATATGCGGCCGCGATGTTAGGCGAGCGTATTGATGCCAGCGAATACAACACAGTTGACAGCTTGATAGATATCCCCCTAGGTGTATTTCCCTTTGCAGTCTGGCAGTTTTGTTATGGGAATCATGTTTTAGGAAGCTTGTCTTACCTGGGTTATAGTCTTTTTCCAATTTGACTTGTTATTTCTTTGAAAACTTGCTGACAAATTAGGCTTGCGAGGGTGCAAAAGGCTGTTATGTATTGCGTCATTCTTAGCGCGAGAATTTTTGGGGCGCGATTGTGCGTCTGTAATGATGCAAGTTCATAAATTCCTGTGTCTTAGTTGACGTCAGGTTGTTTGGTGAGAAATTGTGTTTGTTATGACGCGAGTTGCGTCATTTCCGGATGTTTATTGGCGGCCAAAAATGTTTCAACTTCCTTTTGCGTCATGCATCATACTTGGCGCCAAATTTTTTTTAGTTTTATTTCCCCACTTCCTATATGCTCCTTGCCTTCTTTATGCTCAGAGGGCTATGCTATTAGTTTTTTTGTCAATCTTAGCATTTGCATTCTTTCCCATTCCTGAAACTGCTATATGTGGAAATAAGATATTTCTGTTTAAATGTTATTTTTTCTTTTACATTTTACAAGATGTCTCAATCTGATCCTGTCTCAGATGCTGCTGTAGGAACCATGCTGCCTGAACACAGTTCTACCAAAGCTAAGTGTATCTGTTATAAGCTAGTGGAGATTATATCTCCAGCTGTAGCATGTAACAGTTGTCTTGATAAGCTTTTGCATGCAGAAAAGGTTTCTATTAGTGCTAGTACAGTATCTCTTGTTCCTTCAGCATCTAAAGTATATGATATCCCTGTTGATATGAAAAATTATATTGCTGATGTGATTCAGAAGGCTATGGCTGCTATACTGCCTTGAAATAAACGTAAAAAGTCTTTTAAAACTTCTCATAATACTGATGAAATTTGTAATGACCGACAACATACTGATATATCCACCTCTGATGAGGATCTCTTTGATTCGGAAGATCCTACTTCAGATATTGACACTAATAAATCATCTTATCTTTTTAATATTCAGTATATTTGTTGTTTGTTAAAAGAAGTGTTGATAACTTTGGATATTGAGGAGTCTGGACCTTTTGATAATAAATCCAGTAAACATTTAAATTCTGTCTATAAACCTCTTGTGACTACTCCTGAGGTTTTTCCTGTTCCTGATGCTATTTCTGATGTGATTGATAAGGAATGGTCTAAGCTTGGTACTTCTTTTGTTCCTTCTTCAAGGTTTAAAAAGTTGTATCCTTTGCCAGCAGCTAAGTTAGAGTTTTGGGAAAAAGTCCCTAAGGTTAATGGGGCTATTTCTACTCTTGCTAAGCATACTACTATTCCTATGGAAGATAGTACCTCTTTTAAGGATCCTTTAGATAGGAAAATTAAATCTTAACTAAGAAAACCTTATTTACATTCTGGCTATATTCTCAGACCTGCCATTTCTATGACTGATGTTGCGACTGCATCAGCTTTTTGGTTGGATAGCTTAGCACATGGGGGAAAAGATCCTGATTTGCATAGCATTGTTCATTTGCTTCAACATCTAATCATTTTATCTGTTATGCTATTTTTGATATCATCAAGATTGATGTTAAATCTATATCTTTGGCTATTTTAGCTAGAAGAGCTTTATGGCTCAAGTCATGGAATGCTGACAGGGTATCTAAATCTAGGTTACTATCTCTATCATTCCAGTGTAATAGTTTGTTTGGTCCCCAGTTTGATTCTATCATTTCCACTATTACTGGGGGAAGGGAGTTTTTTGCCCCAAGATAAAAAGTCTAATGGTAAATCTAAAGCTTCTAATCGGTTTTGTTCCTTTCGTCAGAATAGAGAACAGAAAACCACTCCTTCCCCTAAGGACTCTGGCTCCAATTGGAAGCAATCTTCGAGTTGGAATAAATCCAAGCCTTATAAGAAACCAAAGCCAGCCCCCAAGACTGCATGAAGGTGTGACCCTCAATCAAGTTCTGCTGGTGGGGGCAAATTAAAATTATTTCAAGACGTTTGGGCAGGTTCCGTTCAGAATCATTGGATTCAGAATATTGTCTCTCAGAGGTATTGAATAGGTTTCAGAATAAGACCTCCTGTGAGAAGATTTTTTCTCTCACGTTCCAACAAATCCTGTGAAAGCTCAGGCCTTTCTGAAGTGTGTTTCAGATCTAGAGCTTTTAGGGGTAATTGTACCAGTTCCACTTCTTAAACAGGGTCTGGGTTTTCATTCAAATCTATTCATTGTCCTGAAGAAGGAAAATTCTTTCAGACCAGTTCTGGATCTGAAGTTTTTGAATCAATTTGTAAGGGTCCCAACTTTCAAGATGGTGACTATAAGGACTATTCTGCCTTTTGTTCAGCAAGGTCATTACATGTCCTCAATAGACTTACAGGATGCATATCTTCACATTCCGATTAATCAATAAAACACTATCGGTTTCTGAGATTCTCTTTTCTAGACAAGCATTACCAATTTGTTGCTCTTCCATGTGGCCTAGCAACAGCTCCCAGAATCTTTTTGAAGGTTCTCAGTGCCCTTTTATCTGTAATTAGAGAGCAGGGTATTGCGGTGTTTCCTTATTTGGTACTGGCTCAATCTTTTCATTAAGCAAAATATCATACAAATCAACTTGTGTTGTTTCTTCAAAAACATGGTTGGAGGATCAATTTACCAAAGAGTTACTTGATTCCTCAGAAAAGGGTCACCTTTTTTAGGTTTCCAGATGGATTCAGTGTCCATGACTCTGTCTTTAACAGACAAGAGACAAATGAAATTGGTTTCTGTCTTTCAAAACCTTCACTCTCGATCATTCCCTT
Organism: Bombina bombina; assembly: GCF_027579735.1. NCBI lineage: Eukaryota > Metazoa > Chordata > Amphibia > Anura > Bombinatoridae > Bombina > Bombina bombina. The sequence goes on along the minus strand of NC_069502.1, from coordinate 683,454,194 downwards.
CAGTGGCTATGTGCATGGAAGTTTTAGGTCTCATGACTGCAGCATCAGATGCGATCCCCTTTGCTCATTTTCATATGAGACATCTGCAGCATTGCATGCTGAATCAATGGTGCAGGGATAATACTCGGATATCACAATTGATATACTTAAATCCCAACATTCAACTCTCTCTGTCCTGGTGGTTGGACCATCATCAGATTATTCAAGGGGCCTCTTTTGTTTGTCTTTCCTGGACTGTGATTTCAACAGATGCAAGTCTCACAGGTTGGGGAGCTGTCTGGGGGTCTCTGACAGCACAGACAATATCACAACTGTGGCATATGTCAATCATCAGGGTGGGACTCGCAGTCCTTTAACGATGAAAGAAGTATCTCCTGTCTAATTTCTGCAATACATATCCCAGGTGTAGACAATTTGGAAGCGGATTATTTCAGTCGTCAGCCTTTACATCCAGGGGAGTGGTCTCTCCATCCAGATGTATTTTGTCAGATTGTACAGATGTGGGGTCTTCCTGAAATAGATCTGATGACTTCCCATCCAAACAAGAAGCTTCCCAGGTAACTTTCCAGGTCCAGGGATCCTTAGGCGGAGATGGAGGCTGCGTTAGCAGTTCCTTGGTTTTACCAACCTGCTTACATTTTTCTAGTTCTTCTTGCAAGGGTGATCTCCAAGATCATAATGGAACAATTGCATGTGTTTCTGATAGCACCAGCATGGCCTCACAGGTTTTGGTATGCGGATCTTGTCCGTATGTGCAGTTGCCAACCTTGGCCACTTCCTTTAAGGCCAGACCTTCTGTCTCAAGGGCAGTTTTTCCATCAGGATCTCAAATCACTAAATTTGAAGGTATGGAAATTGAACGCTTAGTGCTTAGTCATAGAGGTTTATCTGACTCATCGATTAATACTATGCTACAGGCTCATAAGTCTGTTTCAAGGAAGATTTATTATCGGGTTTGGAAAACCTATATTTCATGGTGTTTTCTCATAAATTATCTTGGCATTCTATTAGAATTCCTAGAATTTTACAGTTTCTTCAGGATGGTGTATATAAAGGTTTGTCTGCAAGTACTTTGAAGGGACAAATCTCTGCTCTTTCCATTTAATTTCATAGAAAGATTGCTAAACTTGATATTCACTGTTTTGTTCAGGCTTTGGTTCGTATCAAGCCTGTTATTAAATCAATCTCTCCTCCTTGGAGTCTTAATTTGGTTTTGAAGGCTTTGCAGGCTCCTCCTTTTGAGCCTATGCATTATTTGGATATTAAACTACTTTCTTGGAAAGTGTTGTTTCTTTTGGCTATCTCTTCAGCTAGAAGAGTTTCTGAATTGTCTGCTCTCTCTTGTGAGTCTCCCTTTCTAATTTTCCATCAGGATAAGGCTCTTTTGCGGACTTCGTTTAAATGTCTTCCTAAGGTTGTGAATTCTAACAACATTAGTAGGGAAATTGTTGTTCCTTCCTTGTGTCCTAATCCTAAGAATACTCTTGAAAGATCTTTACATTCTTTGGATGTTGTAAGAGCTTTGAAATATTATGTCAAAGCTACTAAAGATTTCAGGAAGACTTTTAGTCTATTTGTTGTTTTTTCTGGTCCTAGGAAAGGTCAAAAAACCTCTGCCATTTCTTTGGCATCTTGGTTAAAGCTTTTGATTCCCAAGGCTTATTTGGAGGTGGGACAGTCTCCGCCTCAGAGAATTACAGCTCATTCTACTAGATCAGTCTCCACTTCTTCGGTTGGTCAGATTTGCAAAGCAGCAACTTGGTCTTCTTTGCATACATTTACTAAATTTTACCATTTTGGGCCTCGATCTGATATACAGCGTCGCCCGCAGAAGCCGGCGAAGCCAAAATTTGCGCGGGTTTGGTTTCCTATATACGGGGTAACTTAGAAGTTACGTGCGTATATTTCTGACTTCGCCCATCGTTTTTTGGTCCATAGACTGACATACAAAACATGCGCAGTTTGGTATCCAATATACGGCGTAAGGACTTACGCGCGCAGATTTCAGAAAATCTACTCCATTCTCATCTCGCCACAAATTGAAGGCGCAGCAACCCTTGCACTGACTTAGAAACCAATGTAACTCTCTGAAGGTCTAACAAGTGCATGCTTAACAACATACATATCAGCAGCTTGATCAAAAATAGTTAACCTCTTCAAAGCATTTATTATTCCTGCCCCTGCAAGTTTGTCAAACCAATCACAAAGGGGTGCATCATGGGGCACAAGGGGTCATCATGGGGCACAAGGGGTCAATCATGGGGCACAAGGGGTCAATCATGGGGCACAAGGGGTCAATCATGGGGCACAAGGGGTCATCATGGGACACAATCCCCTGTTGTTCTGTCTACACATGCTGATTCTATAGTTGCTGCTGAGGTCCATGGTGATGGTGCTGCCCCTGCTGCAGCTGGTCATCGAATTACATACTGCGGATTTCCACTGCATGTAAGTGAAACTACTACATCCCACCCCCATTCACTTAACCACCCTAATTACTGAAAATATATCATTAGTTCAATTCATGTTTTGGTCACTATGATTTATTGACTATCATTTAGAGGAATGAAAATGGATGTTTATACCTTATGTTCACACCTTCTGTAAAAACATTATTATTTAGATATATATACCCATGTGCAGGGATAGGCAAGGTGTCCTTCACTAAAAGTCTTTACCTTAGAAAATGTCCGCCACAGCCTTGTGTCGTGCCTATCCCTGCACATGGGTCAATTTCTATTGGATGTGAGAAACCTTGAGTTACATCTTAAAAGTGAATATCACTATATGTACCCTTCATACACAACTATGTGATGTGGTTTAGAGAACATGAATATGTCATAAACATGATGATATTACCTTTTCTGGGCCATTTCCACACAGGCCTTATTATATTTTTCAAAAATATTAGTGTACTAAAACACCCCTCACATGGATGTGGATGACAATTATATGGTAAATAACAGAGGACAAGATTTAGGATGAAATATAACAATATTTTTTTTTTTTAGGCTTCTTAGATGAGGGGGCTCAGGTGCCTGGAGTGGCTCTCCTGCCTCACCTGGGTTGTGTGGATTCAGAGGATTCTGCAGGAGTGCTGGCCACAGATGAGAGGCTGGAGGCAATGTCCTGCTGGTGTGTGAAATGCTCCACCAACACACCCAACAGTTGGTTTTGTTCCCGCCATCTGTTGTCACTCTTCATCTGCATGTCCGAAATAACTCTCAGCATCTGAGATTGGTTTTGGACGATACCACTTAAAGATGCTGCCATGTCCCGTTGCAGCTCAATGGAACGCTGTAGTAAAGTCTGTTGGCTCCTGTAAAACCTGCGTTGGTCTCTCTGCATTCTCTCGCAGGTTGATGTGAGCCTCTCGCAGGTTGATGTTTGCCTCCTCTGGAGGGCAATGTATTCATCACCCAGGGCATAAGTCAGAGGATCTAAAGGCTGTTCACCAGCAGGGATGATAGGCGCAGGTTCACCTCTAGCTGCTGTTGCATCTGGAACAATGTCAGCTGTTGCTTCAGGAGGAACAATGCTGGCTGTTGCTTCAGGAGGAACAATGCTGGCTGTTGCTTCAGGAGGAACAATGCTGGCTGTTGCTTCAGGAGGAACAATGCTGGCTGTTGCTTCAGGAGGAACAATGCTGGCTGTTGCCTCAGGAGGAACAATGCTGGCTGGTTCCTCAGGAGGAACAATGCTGGCTGGTGCCTCAGGAGGAACTACCACAGCTATATGCTCCTCTTCATATGCTGGAGCTCTTCCAAGGGAAGCGGATGGTGGAGCTCTCCGGGTGGACTGGTAGTCCCATTGACGACTGGTGTGTGACCACTCAGCCTGACCAGTTTGTATGTCCTGGTGGTAAAAGTCCTGACTGGCCTGATATTGGAGGGGGTAAAGACATCTACCCTTTGGGGATGCCTTGGCTGCCCCTCATAACCAAAAGAATAGTCCTCCGGCCAGGGCTTCTGCCAGGGCTCCTCTTCAAATCTTGGTGGCATGACATATGGGTCCTCAACTGAGGCAATCCAACCCACCTCATGTCTGGGAGCATACTGTTGAGGGATTCTCTGCCTGGTGGTTGTGGTGGAGCCATCCTCTGGCCTGCTGGTTGTGCTGGAGCCATTCTCTGGCCTGGTGGTTGCGGTGGATGCATGGCCGTTTGCACCCTGGTGACAGGAGGTTCTGTGGAGGAGTCAAATGATGAGAGGTATTAGTACAATCATATATATATCCATGTGGGCATACAATGTACATTGATACTAGGGCCTATACTCATTCTCATGTAAAACTCTATAACATGCATGTGCACATTGTGATTTGTGATATGAGGGATTTTAATATGCAAAGTATACATGTATGTGTTTCATACAATAGTTCTGTGTACATGTCAGTGATGGAGAAAATGTGTTCTTTAAGTGACACTATGGTAACACAATTTCCTTTAGCCTGATGTAGGCACATAACGTGCTTTCTTGAGCTAAAAGTATTGTGATGGATATGTCCATTTACTGAAAACTCTACATGTGGCTTGTGGCCTGTGTTACTCTGAGACATGTTAGTATTTCACTATTCCACCTCATATCATGCATTTCAATGTGTTAAGTAGCATTAAATGGACATTAAACCCATTTTTATTCTTTCATGATTCAGCTAGAGCATGCAATTTTAAACAACTTTGTAATTTACTTCCATTACCTAATTTGCTTCATTGTCTTGATATTCTTAGCTGAAATGCATATCTAGATAGGCTCAGAAGCTGCTGATTGGTGGCTGCACATCAATGCCTCATGTGATTGGCTCACCCATGTGCATTGATATTTAATAAACAAAGAATAACAAAATAATGAAGCAAATTACATAATAGAAGTAAATTGGGATGTTGTTTAAAACTGCATTCTCTATCCGAATAATGACATAAAAAGCTTTGGTTTAATGTCCCTTTAATGTGAAATCTAATTGTAGATGTTTTTGCTAGTAGGCCAAATACCATGCTCCTCATTGTGTACATAAATGTGTGACATTAAAGGACGTTATATCTCAAATACATATAATACTGGTGTGTGGGATGTTACTCACCAGCATGCTGTGCTGATGTTACATTCCCTGAGTCACGAGCCCCTGGAAGTCCACGGACTGCTGTGACGCTCAGGGACCTGCGAATGAGCTCCTGCCACTCATTATATTCCGCCTTCTGGTGAGGACCACCGCCTGTTCCTCTCTGCTGCATGGCTTCTTGGCCCATTTTCTCCTTGACCCGCCTCTTGCAGTCATTCCACCTTTTCTTGAGCCCATCCACATTCCTCCTCTGCTGGGCCACGCTGTTGACTGCCTCCTCGACCCTCAGCCATGCATCTTTCCACCTTCGGGCAACTCCTTTGCCCTTCTCTTGGCCAAAGAGGGCGGTGTAGTTCTCCAGGACGGCCTGGACTAGCGCAAGGTTTTCTGCAAAAGAGAAGTTGGGGCACCTCATGCGCTCCTCGTCCTGGGCCGCCTGGCTCCCTCCCTGGGATGTCCCTGGTGTGGGTTCCTCCCTATCCTCTCCCTCCTCCCCCCTTCTATCCCCATGTGCACCCTCTGTCCCTCTTCTGAGTGTGCCTGACCTTGGGGCAACCCCACTCCCATCCTCCCTTCTAACTCTCCCCCCTCCACTCACTCCCTGACGGGGACCCTGCTGCTCCACCTGTCCATAATCCTCTCCCTGCAACTCCCCTTCCCTCCTCCCCCCGCCCTAGCTCTCCCTGTCATCCTCAAACTACACACACTCACACACTCACACTCACTCCCACTTCAATCACACACAATCACAACCAAACACTCAGCCTATCACACTGTAAAAGATAAATAAAATGTGTGAGTTGTTAGAAAAAAAAAGTGTTGTGTATTTTGTATATGTGTGTATACAAAATGTGTGCAATATGTAAAAAAACTGTAAGTAAATGTACAGGCTTAACAATCCAACAATCCGACCTAACTAACTTAATGAAATGCTCCTCTCTCACTACTCTTACCACTAATCTCTCTACTCACTGTAGTGTGCTGTAGCTCCAAGAACCTACCAAACACACTAATGAAAATGGCCGCTGCGCATGGGTTTATGTATGAATTTTGAATGGCGTAATTATGTGTCGCATTTTTTAGAACTGGCCGTTGTTTTTTACGATTTGTAGCCTAATTTGCATAAAACTACACTTTATTGAGACTTTACGTGAACAAAATACTGGCGTAAGTACTTGCGACGACTAAAATGTGTATTTGCGCACATTTTAGTTGATCGCAGGTTTTTCCTACTTACGCCAGTTTAGCATCTGACGGCGCAGTATATTGGATAGGTCGAGTTGCGAGGTGAAGTTACGGGCGGCGCGGGTTCCCTCGCTTGCGCTGAAAACTTTGCCGTATATCGGATCGCGCCCTTGATGTATTTGCTTCTTCTGAAGCAATCTTTGGTAGAAAAGTTCTTCAGGCAGCTGTCTCAGTTTTATTCTTCTGCTTATGATTTAAGTTTTATTCTTGAAATTTATGAGAAATTTATAAGAAATACTTATTTTTTGTGGATTACATTTTTTCAGTGGAAATAGCTGTTTTTATTTTATCCCTGTGGACCCATGTTCTGTGGACTTCCACATCTTGGGTAATTCTATCCCATACGTCACTAGGTCATGGATTCTTGCCAATTACATGAAAAAAAACATAATTTATGTAAGAACTTACCTGATAAATTAATTTCTTTCATATTGGCAAGAGTCCATGAGGCCTACCCTTTTTTTGGTGGTTATGATTTTTGTATAAAAGCACAATTATTTTTCCAGTTCCTCTTTTTGTAAGCTTTTTTACTCCTTATTTTATCACCCCAATACTTGGCTATTCCTTAAACTGAATTGTGGGTGTGGTGAGGGGTGTATTTATAGGCATTTTGAGGTCTGGGAAACTTTGCCCCTCCTGGTAGGATTGTATATCCCATATGTCACTAGCTCATGGACTCTTGCCAATTACATGAAAGAAATGCATTTATCGTGTAAGTTCTTACATAAATTATGTTTTCTCTATGTATGTGTATGTATGTCAATGTAAAATCACTGCATCTGCTTTTTTTTTTCTATCACCCAAGATCTCCTATCTTTTAGCCCTTATAAATTTTGTGTGCAATATTATTTTTAAAATATTTTTTATTATACAGTTTTAATATGAGTGTAACTGTACTTGTAATGTATTTTTGAAGTGTTTCGTGAAACTTTTATGTTGCGCAAAACTGTTAACTACAGCTCTTTGAGAGCGGAAAGGATTGTTGCGTAAAAGGCAAATGCATATGCGCAATAGCAATTTTTCAAAACTTGGCATAGCTGCGTAATGAAAATTGATTGCGAAAAGACCATATTGTGCGCAAAAAAAGTCATAACGCGCGACTTGTAATCTTGCCCAATATGTTTTGTGAACTTATGTGGTGGGTTAAGGCTTATGTAATACTCTACACATTTTATACTATTGCCAAGGGACAATCAGAGGATCCTCAAATACATTGTGGTGTCACACTGGCACCTATTCAAATTTGTTTTCCTTTTGAGCCATTGCTGCTCCAAGTAATTTGTCAACTTCTATATTGTAAAATCAGGATATTTCTACAGTTATTTCATAAGTGAGGGATTACATGCAATTAAATTATTAATATAGCAATCGTATTGTAATGTTCTGCCTCATATAAGATATTGCCAGCAACGGATAAAGGGCTGCCTGCCCTAACCCTGCCCATATAACACCTGTAAGGCTGCAACTCCACCATCAGACCTCCCTGATCTAGGCACTAGCTTCCTGACCCCTGTGTGGTGCTCTTTGAGGTAGTGGTTGATTGCCAAAACTTAATTTCTGACATTGTTACTGTCTGTGTTGTCAGGAAATATTACTGCAATCATCATGATGTGCATAAAAATATAGTAGATTTATAAGTGTTTCTGGCAGTTAAATTATATAACTGAATTCTCAGCCATATACTATTACACTTTCAATTCATTGTGATTTAACCACATCATAGTAACAGAATTGGTGTAATCCATTAGAGGTATTGTACTTTTGTCATAAAAGTGGTGAAATCCAACAGAGGACAAAGTAAATGATATTATGATATACTTCAATACAATGTACACCATCACAGTGGGCACTGAGTAAACTGATATCGAAATTCACAAAATATGTGTTTGCTTTGACTACTCTAAGCGAACCCACGATCTCAATACACTGTTATAATCTGTACTTATAACTGATGATTTACTGTTACAATCTAAATGAAAAACCAATGCTACAAAACCTGTAAAAACGGTTAAGGTGGGGGTATATTATATCCTGCAGGAATTATCCTTGGACATTTGCAGTACACAACTCTACTATACTACTTGGGTATCTTATTAAACCCTATAGCCTATATAAACCCTTGACAATTATATCTATACTCATAGACATCTAAGGAGGAATATACTCTTTAGTGACCCTTGGAACGTTCTTACTAGCCTTAATACAATATTTTGTTCTATTTCAATCATAGCACCATCTTGGTTAGTGTTTTTAATTGTTCTTGTTTTCCGCAAATTTTTAGCACTGTGAAATCAATAAATGTTAAGTTTTAAATTTAGTTTAGTTTAAGTATAATTGGAGACCAATGCTGTCTCTTTAAAATTCTGTACCACATTGAAATCTACAAACACAATCACTTGTAATTTGCTCTTGAGTGCTATAAGTGTACCCTTTCCCGGTGGTTATCCCTTTAACCACATCTAGCCTGCCCATATAACACCTGTAAGGCTGCAACTCCACCATCAGACCTCCCTGATCTAGGCACTAGCTTCCTGACCCATGTGTGGTGCTGTTTGAGGTAGTGGTTGATTGCCAAAACTTAATTTCTGACATTGTTACTGTCTGTGTTGTCAGGAAATATTACTGCAATCATCATGATGTGCATAAAAATATAGTAGATTTGTGAGAATAAATCTTCTACTAATACACAGCCCAGCTTGTGCAAATAGTCTCACAGTACAGTTACCAATTATGTGGAAAATATCCTTTTTTTTTTTTTTTACTTTAATAGTACGTAACAGTACATATTTTTAGTTACAATATGGGTGATTGTATCATCTCCTTATAATTAAACAAGCATTTCGAGATAACACCTGTTTTTCATAAATAAGAAATTCTCATGCAACCAAGTTTGCATACACTGAGCTATATGTTGAAATTTTTGCACCTACATATTTATACAATTCATAAATAAACATGTATAAGATTTATCATCACTCTTTTAAACATTTTAAAGAGCTAATCTTTTTTTATTATACAATAGTTTTATGGTACACAAATACATTTAGTATGTTTACCATTATTTTAGTTTATTAAACTACAAATGTACAATGTTTAGACATTCACCTAGATTACAAGTTTTGAGCGCTATAGAGAAATTAACAAACGCAACAAAAGTTACGTTATTTAATTTCCTATAGCGCTGCTATTACAAGTTTTCAAACATACACCTTTTGCGAGCGATATGGTTGCGTTGAGCTCCATACTGCACACAATCAGAGCGCTGCTGAGACGTGCTTGTGCACGATTACTCCATAGACATCAATGGCGAGAGCCGGCAAAAAAAAAAACTAACACCTGCGATCGCGGAAACAAAAGTTCCGTAACGCAGCCCCATTGATTTCCATGGGGAAATAAAAATACTGTTTAAACCTAACCCCCTAACATAAACCCTACGTCTAAACATCCCTAATCTGCTGCCCCCAACATAGCTGATGCCTGCCTACAGTTATTAACCCCTAATCTGCCGCTCCCTATATCGACACCACTTAAATAAAATTATCAACCCCTAATCTGCCGCTCCCGATATCGCCGCCACTTTACTACATTTATTAACCCCTAAACCGCCAGCCCCCCACATCGTAACAAGCTAAAGTAAACTATATTAACCCCTAAACCTAACCCTAACGTAACCCTAACCCTAACGTAACCCTAAACATAACCCTAACACCCCCTAACTTTAACATAATAAAAATATAGCTAAATTAAATGTACAATTATTAACTAAATAAACCTATTAACCACTAAACCGCCAGCCCCCCCACATAGCAAAAAACTAAATTAAATTATATTAACCCCTAAACCTAACCCTAACCCCCCTAACTTTAGCATAATTAAATTAGATTTAAATTAAACTTACAATTATTAACTTAATAATACCTATTTAAAACTAAATACTTACCTGTGAAATAAAACCTAAGCTAGCTACAATATAACTAATATATAACTTAGGTTTTATTTTTATCTCACAGGTAAATTTGAATTTATTTTAACTAGGTAGACTAGTTAATAAATAATTATTAACTATATACTAACTACCTAGCTAAAATAAATACAAACTTACCTGTGAAATAAAACCTAAGCTACCTTACACTAAAACCTAACATTACAAAAAATAAAAAAAACAACCATTACAAAAAAATAAAAAAAAACTATCATTACCAAAAAAAAAATATCCAAAAAAATAAAGATTAATCCTATTCTAATACCCTTAAAAAAACACCCCCTAAAAATATACATTACATAAAATAACAAACAAATTATCAAAAATAAAAAAGAATTACACCTAATCTAATAGCCCTATCAAAATAAGAAAGACCACCCAAAATAAAAAAAACCCTAGCCTACAATAAGCTACCATTGCCCCAAAGATATCAGCTCTTTTACCTGTAAAAAAAATACAAACACCCTCCCCAACAGTAAAACCCACCACCCAACCAACCCCTCAAATAAAATAACTATCTTAAATAACCTAAGATACCTATTGCCCTGAAAAGGGCATTTGTATGGACATTGCCCTTAAAAGGGCATTTAGCTCTTTTACTGCCCAGACCCTAAACTAAAAAAAAAACCACCCAAAAAACCTTTAACAAAACCTAACACTAACCCCCGACGATCCACTTACAGTTGTTTAAGTCCCGCATGAAGGATCCATCCAGCTGGCGAAGTCCTCATCCATGCCGCAATAAGTCTTCATCCAGACGGCCTCTTCAATCTTCATCCAGCCGGGGGTCATTAGGTTTAGGGGTTACTAGTTTAAATTAGTTTATTTTGTTGTGGGGGGGGGGGTCTTTCTGTTTAGGGGTTAATAGTTTATTTTAGTATATTTCGTTGTGGGGGGCTTGCGGTTTAGGGATTAATAGGTTTTTTATAGCGGCGGTGTGGGTGGATGGCAGATTAGGGGTTAATAATATTTAAATAGTGTTTTTCATGCAGGAGGGCAGCGGTTTAGGGGTTAATAACTTTAGTATAGTAGTGACAATGTCGGGGAGCGGCGTAATTGGGGTTAATAATTTTTTTTTAGTGGCGGTGATATCGGGAGCGTCAGATTAGGGGTTAATAAATTTATAATAGTGTTTGCGATGCGGGAGGGCCTCGGTTTAGGGGTTAATAGGTAGTTTATGGGTGTTTAGTGTACTTTGTAACACATTAGTTATGAATTTTATGTTACAGCTTTGCAGCATAAAAATCATAACTACTGACTTTAGATGGATCTTGTCGTTTTAGGCTGTAACGCTCACTTTTTAGCCTCACCGCAAAACTCATAATTCCGGCACTATGGGAATCCCATGAAAAAAAAATTATTTTTATGTGTCAGCGGGACTGACGTTGTGGTACAGGCTAAAAGGTGTGCGGTACAGCTATACTGACAACACTTGTAATAGCTGCGGTGCTGTTTTAATGCTAAAAATGCCATATATTCAGCGTTACAAGCCGCAACGCAAAGCTTGTAATCTAGGTGATAATAATATGGCTTTTTTTTTTTTTTATTTGTGTCTATAAACCATTGAATATTTTATTTTTAAAGCACACTATTAAATTTGTTACAATTCACAAAGCAAAATAAAATGATATAATTGAAAAGTTGAACATTAAGGTGTTGCAGGGTGAGGTGACTAATTAAGGACTAGATTTTAAGTAGAGCACAAATATATTGTACATCAACTTTGCTCAAACACATTTAATAGCATTTTATTTGCACTTATATGACTATTCCAAGTAATTTTTTGGATGGCAGGGGTGTGTTAAATATTTCACATAATAAACTTATATGGGAGTGTGCAGTAAAACTGGTGTTGGATAATGATTGAACGCTAAGCCTATGGACCGCTAAACTGAGGGTGTGCTAAGCCAATGGTGCACAAGTAGTGGCGTTCTTCATCTAGTTATGTGCTATACTATTAAAAATAATTGTTCACTTCAGGTCTCAAAAAGCCCTACATTTTACAGTGCTATTTTGAAGCGCAACATTTAATTCACCACTTGTAATAAGAGCGTAATCCCTGTGCTATCCATTAAAATTATAGTGTGCACTAGTCATGGTCATTATGGTAGCAAAATCACCATTGTTTTACAGTTCTTCTCTAATCATTGCTGCAGCCAATAAAGGACAGATATGTGGCAAGGTTAATCCTGTAATGTGCTCTATCAGTTTGTAGAACTTGAAAACACTTAATGTTCAGACTTAAAGGGACAGTTTACCCAAAAATTTTCTCCCCTTTAATTTGTTCCAAATTATCTATTTTACTTGCTGGAGTGTATTGAATTGTTTAGAAGTAGCTTATTTACCCTTATTTGAAATAGCTGGTTTAGCCTGTGGTATCACCACCTATACTGAAAGTTTTTGGACTTAAAGAATGGTAAACACTATTATACTATCGTATACTAACCATTAGTTTGTCACTGATTCAATTTACAATCCGATTTTTGCTTAAACTATTCTATGTAAAATTTAGAGAAAATCTATAATTTACCCCAATGTTTGCCGCGATCCCCCGCCGGCCCCCCTCGCAGCAATAAATCATTCTCTCTGACACTTTCAATGAAAATGCGTGTCTACGGGCTTGGTTGCCCATGTCATTATTGGAAGCAATAACGTTGCAGTTACATATGCGCATGTGCAAACTAAGGCCTAGATTTGGAGTTTGGCGGTAGCCGTGAAAACCAGCGTTAGAGGCTCCTAACGCTGGTTTTAGGCTACCTCCGGTATTTGGAGTCACTCAAAAAAGGGTCTAACGCTCACTTTTCAGCCGCGACTTTTCCATACCGCAGATCCCCTTACGTAAATTGCGTATCCTATCTTTTCAATGGGATTTTTCTAACTCCGGTATTTAGAGTCGTGTCTGAAGTGAGCGTTAGAAATCTAACGACAAAACTCCAGCCGCAGAAAAAAAGTCAGTAGTTAAGAGCTTTCTGGGCTAACGCCGGTTCATAAAGCTCTTAACTACTGTACTCTAAAGTACACTAACACCCATAAACTACCTATGTACCCCTAAACCGAGGCCCCCCCACATCGCCGACACTCGATTAAATTTTTTTAACCCCTAATCTGCCGACCGCCACCTACGTTATACTTATGTACCCCTAATCTGCTGCCCCTAACACCACTGACCCCTATATTATATTTATTAACCCCTAATCTGCCCCCCTCAACGTCGCCTCCACCTGCCTACACTTATTAACCCCTAATCTGCCGAGCGGACCGCACCGCTACTATAATAAAGTTATTAACCCCTAATCCGCCTCACTAACCCTATAATTAATAGTATTAACCCCTAATCTGCCCTCCCTAACATCGCCGACACCTAACTTCAATTATTAACCCCTAATCTGCCGACCGGAGCTCACCGCTATTCTAATAAATGTATTAACCCCTCAAGCTAAGTCTAACCCTAACACTAACACCCCCCTAACTTAAATATAATTTAAATCTAACGAAATTAATTAACTCTTATTAAATAAATTATTCCTATTTAAAGCTAAATACTTACCTGTAAAATAAATCCTAATATAGCTACAATATAAATTATAATTATATTATAGCTATTTTAGGATTAATATTTATTTTACAGGTAACTTTGTATTTATTTTAACCAGGTACAATAGCTATTAAATAGTTAAGAACTATTTAATAGCTAAAATAGTTAAAATAATTACAAAATTACCTGTAAAATAAATCCTAACCTAAGTTACAATTAAACCTAACACTATACTATCATTAAATTAATTAAATAAAATACCTACAATTACCTACAATTAAACCTAACACTACACTATCAATACATTAATTAAATACAATACCTACAAATAACTACAATGAAATAAACTAACTAAAGTACAAAAAATAAAAAAGAACTAAGTTACAAAAAATAAAAAAATATTTACAAACATAAGAAAAATATTACAACAATTTTAAACTAATTACACCTACTCTAAGCCCCCTAATAAAATAACAAAGACCCCCAAAATAAAAAATGCCCTACCCTATTCTAAATTACTAAAGTTCAAAGCTCTTTTACCTTACCAGCCCTGAACAGGGCCCTTTGTGGGGCATGCCCCAAGAAGTTCAGCTCTTTTGCCTGTAAAAAAAACCATACAATACCCCCCCCCAACATTACAACCCACCACCCACATACCCCTAATCTAACCCAAACCCCCCTTAAATAAACCTAACACTAAGCCCCTGAAGATCATCCTACCTTGTCTTCACCTCACCGGGTATCTTCATCCAACCCAAGCGGGGGCTGGCGATCCATCATCCGGTGGCTGAAGAGGTCCAGAAGAGGCTCCAAAGTCTTCATCCTATCCGGGAAGAAGAGTAGATCCGGACCGGCAACCATCATCTTCCAAGCGGCATCTTCTATCTTCATCCGATGAGGACCGGCTCCATCCTGAAGACCTCCACCGCGGACCCATCTTCATCCGGCGACGTCCAACTGAAGAATGACGGTTCTTTTAAGGGACGTCATCCAAGATGGCGTCCCTCGAATTCCGATTGGCTGATAGGATTCTATCAGCCAATCGGAATTAAGGTAGGAATATTCTGATTGGCTGATGGAATCAGCCAATCAGAATCAAGTTCAATCCGATTGGCTGATCCAATCAGCCAATCAGATTGAGCTCGCATTCTATTGGCTGTTCCGAGCTCAATCTGATTGGCTGATTGAATCAGCCAATCGGATTGATCTTGATTCTGATTGGCTGATTCCATCCTCGCATTCAATTGGCTGATCCAATCAGCCAATCGGATTGAACTTCAATCCGATTGGCTGATTAAATCAACCAATCGGAATTTTCCTACCTTAATTCCGATTGGCTGATAGAATCCTATCAGCCAATCGGTATTCGAGGGACGCCATCTTGGATGACGTCCCTTAAAGGAACCGTCATTCTTCAGTTGGACATCGCCGGATGAAGATGGGTCCGCGGTGGAGGTCTTCAGGATGGAGCCGGTCCTCATCGGATGAAGATAGAAGATGCCGCTTGGAAGATGATGGTTGCCGGTCCGGATCTACTCTTCTTCCCGGATAGGATGAAGACTTTGAAGCCTCTTCTGGACCTCTTCAGCCACCGGATGATGGATCACCAGCCCCCGCTTGGGTTGGATGAAGATTTTGGAGCCAGGACCGATCGGTGATACCCGGTGAGGTGAAGACAAGGTAGGATGATCTTCAGGGGCTTAGTGTTAGGTTTATTTAAGGGGGGTTTGGGTTAGATTAGGGGTATGTGGGTGGTGGGTTGTAATGTTGGGGGGGGGTATTGTATGGTTTTTTTTACAGGCAAAAGAGCTGAACTTCTTGGGGCATGCCCCGCAAAGGGCCCTGTTCAGGGCTGGTAAGGTAAAAGAGCTTTGAACTTTAGTAATTTAGAATAGGGTAGGGCATTTTTTTATTTTGGAGGTCTTTGTTATTTTATTAGGGGGCTTAGAGTAGGTGTAATTAGTTTAAAATTGTTGTAATATTTTTCTTATGTTTGTAAATATTTTTTTATTTTTTGTAACTTAGTTCTTTTTTATTTTTTGTACTTTAGTTAGTTTATTTCATTGTAGTTATTTGTAGGTATTGTATTTAATTAATGTATTGATAGTGTAGTGTTAGGTTTAATTGTAGGTAATTGTAGGTATTTTATTTAATTAATTTAATGATAGTATAGTGTTAGGTTTAATTGTAACTTAGGTTAGGATTTATCTTACAGGTAATTTTGTAATTATTTTAACTATTTTAGCTATTAAATAGTTCTTAACTATTTAATAGCTATTGTACCTGGTTAAAATAAATACAAAGTTGCCTGTAAAATAAATATTAATCCTAAAATAGCTATAATATAATTATAATTTATATTGTAGCTATATTAGGATTTATTTTACAGGTAAGTATTTAGCTTTAAATAGGAATAATTTATTTAATAAGAGTTAATTAATTTCTTTAGATTTAAATTATATTTAAGTTAGGGGGGTGTTAGTGTTAGGGTTAGACTTAGCTTGAGGGGTTAATACATTTATTAGAATAGCGGTGAGCTCCGGTCGGCAGATTAGGGGTTAATAATTGAAGTTAGGTGTCGGAGATGTTAGGGAGGGCAGATTAGGGGTTAATACTATTTATTATAGGGTTAGTGAGGCGGATTAGGGGTTAATAACTTTATTATGATAGCGGTGCGGTCCGCTCGGCAGATTAGGAGTTAATAAGTGTAGGCAGGTGGAGGCGACATTGTGGGGGGCAGATTAGGGGTTAATAAATATAATATAGGGGTCGGCGGTGTTAGGGGCAGCAGATTAGGGGTTCATAAGGATAATGTAAGTAGCGGCGGTTTACGGAGCGGCAGATTAGGGGTTAAAAATAATATGCAGGGGTCAGCGATAGCGGGGGCGGCAGATTAGGGGTTAATAAGTGTAAGGTTAGGGGTGTTTAGACTCGGGGTACATGTTAGAGTGTTAGGTGCAGACGTAGGAAGTGTTTCCCCATAGCAAACAATGGGGCTGCGTTAGAAGCTTAACGCTGCTTTTTTGCAGGTGTTAGGTTTTTTTCAGCTCAAACAGCCCCATTGTTTCCTATGGGGGAATCGTGCACGAGCACGTTTTTGAGGCTGGCCGTGTCCGTAAGCAACTCTGGTATCGAGAGTTGAAGCTGCGTTAAATATGCTCTACGCTCCTTTTTTGGAGCCTAACGCAGCCTTTATGTGGACTCTCAATACCAGAGTTATTTTTATGGTGCGGCCAGAAAAAAGCCAGCGTTAGCTACGCGGGTCCTTACCGACAAAACTCTAAATCTAGCCGTAAATGCCTTAGCCGCATGTTATAAATTACAATTTGTTCTTTAAACACAATGCGCATGCACAATTTGTTTGGCGCATGTGTACTAGGCTTAACCTAAATTGTTATAAATATTATTGACAAAATAAAGATTTGAAATTTTAATTTCGAAATCAATAAGGAATAATCATTGATCACTTATGAAAATTAGTGTTAACAAATTAATATTGTTTGTGGTCAGATACTTACAATACGAACTTTCAATGCTCGTTTTTGATAGGGGGAGTTCAACTGCGTTCTTGAGCGCTATCCGCAAACAAAGTAAACAATGAATCTCGTGATTCAATGTTTACTTTGTTCATTGACAGATGGGAATTTGCGCATGCGCTCTGTAATGGCCATATCGGGAGCGCGCAGAGGCAGTAACGAAAACAGCAGGTGGGATAGCTGCATATGTCACTGAGATGAATACTAAATCTACCATGGGGCAGAGTTGGCTCTCGTAAAGCAGATATAATTAGAAGAGGTGAATAAAATATAATGTATTGTATATGTCTAGAAGAGGTGAATAAAATATAATGTATATGTCTACAAAAAAACAAACAAGCCTAAGTAAACACAGCCAGCAGAAGAAATTACACTCCCGGTGGGGGGTAGAAGAGATAACTAATAAAATATAATTTACTTGTCCCTATCTCTAAACATTGAGAATGTTATAATTTAATGTTGTATTAATGATTAGCTCCCCCTAAAATATTTGTTTTCAAGAGGCCAAGACTATTCAAGTCCATCAAAAAGCTGCTAAAAAGTTACTAGTATCAAACAAAGTCTGTCCAGGGTGAAAAAAGATACAGCTTCAATGGATAGAATGGAATCTCAATTAAAATTAATACATCAAGTATATCTGACCCCGCGTCGGTTAAATAAATGGTCCAAAACTAAGGTTATAGAGTGAGTAAAATGTTGGCTGCAGGACACTAATTTAAATCATTATATCTTTGACTGCCGTGAAATAAGACAATTTTGGGCTAAATTACAATTTTGGATGAGTAGAATCTGCAAGGAAGAAAATAAATTCTCCATTTATGATATTATATTTCTTTGCAATGGTAAACTGTGGGGATCTAAAACTAAGTTACTTAATTTAAGCATAATCTTGGGCCGCAAACATGGTTATTGACTCCTTGAAAGATCAACTAATTTTAGAACAATATAGCCCATGTAGAACCGGAGAGACATTTGTTGCTAAAACTCTATCCAAATGGGAGTGCTTTATCAGATATCTATCTTTAACAGAAAGAAACCAAAGTCTCTCCCCATTTAGATCATCTAAATTGTTAGAGCAGTGGGAGATAGATAATCTTTAGAGATTTTTATTAGGCAAGGCTACGGTAGTGGGGGGATCCCCTTCCCACCACTTTTTTCCTCCATTTCTTCCCCCCTTTCTCTGACCAGGAACGTGTCAGGGCATATTTAGTGGGGGTTTTTTAAAAAAATTTTTTATTGTTTGTTATTTCTATGTATTACACTTGACTATATATAATGGGACATCCTCTTTACCTTATATTAATAATACTGTTATAATTGATGCTGTCCTGTGTGACAAAAATGTATTTTGTTTTAAATGTATTATGTAAACGGAAAATAAAAAACAGAGAAATGAAAAAGAAAAAAAGAAAAAAAAGAACAAAGCTGCTAAAAAGTATTTTCTGCTGGGTTACTGTTTTTATCAAATTGATTGGAATAATTTATGGCTAGATTACGAGTTGTGCATTAGGTTTAAAAAGCAGCGTTAAGAGGTCCTAACGCTGTTTTTTAATGCCCGCTGGTATTACGAGTCTTGCAGGTACAGGTGTACCGTTTACTTTTTTGGCCAGACTTGGAAATATCGCAAATCCACTTACGTAAATTGCATATCCTCTTTTTTCAATGGGACTTTCATAGCTCTGGTATTACGAGTCTGCCAAAAAGTGAGCAGTACACCCTCTCCGAAACAAGACTGGTACCGCATTTTGAAGTCAGTAGTTAAGAGTTTTACACTACAACGCCATAGCATAAAACTCTTAACAAAAGTGCTAAAAAGTACACTAACACCCATAAACTACCTATTAACCCCTAAACTGAGGCCCTCCCGCATCGCAAACACTAAAATAACATTTTTAACCCCTAATCTGCCGAACCAGACATCGCCACCACTATAATAAATATATTAACCTCTAAACCGCCGCACTCCTGCTTCGCAAACATTAGTTAAATATTATTAACCCCTAATCTGCCGTCCCTAACATCGCTGACACCTACCTACATTTATTAACCCCTAATCTGCCGCCAACGTTGCTGCCACTATAATAAAGTTATTAACCCCTAAATCTAAGTCTAACCCTAACCCTAACACCCCCTAACTTAAATATAATTAAAATAAATCTAAATAAAAATTCCTATCATTAACTAAATAATTCCTATTTAAAACTAAATACTTACCTATAAAATAAACCCTAAGCTAGCTACAATATAACTAATAGTTACATTGTAGCTAGCTCAGAGTTTATTTTTATTTTACAGGCAACTTTGTATTTATTTTAACTAGGTAGAATAGTTATTAAATAGTTATTAACTATTTAATAACTACCTAGCTAAAATAAATACAAAGTTACCTGTAAAATAAAACCTAACCTAAGTTACAATTACACCTAACACTACACTATAATTAAATTATTTCCCTAAATTAAATACAATTAAATAAAATTATCTAAATTACAAAAACAAACAAACACTAAATTACAGAAAATAATAAACAAATTACAAGATTTTTAAACTAATTACACCTAATCTAATCCCCCTAACAAAATAAAAAAGCCCCCCCAAAATAAAAAAAGCCCTACCCTACACTAAATTACAAATAGCCCTTAAAAGGGCCTTTTGCAGGGCATTGCCCCAAAGTAATCAGTTCTTTTACCTGTAAAAATAATTACAAATCCCCCCAATATTAAAACCCACCACCTACACAACCAACCCTACTCTAAAACCCACCCAATACCCCCTTAAAAAAACCTATCACTAACCCCTTGAAGCTCACCTTACCGGGAGAAGTCTTCATCCAACCGGGCCGAAGTCCTCAATGAAGCCGGGAGAAGTCTTCATTCAAAACGGGCGAAGTGGTCCTCAAGACGGGCAGAAGTCTTCATCCAGACGGCATCTTCTATCTTCATCCATCCGGCGTGGAGCGGGTCCATCTTCAAGACATCTGACGCGGAGCATCCTCTTCATCTGATGGCTAAGACTGAATGAAAGTTCCTTTAAATGACGTCATCCAAGATGGCGTCCCTTCAATTCCGATTGGCTGATAGAATTCTATCAGCCAATCGGAATTAAGGTAGAAAAAATCCTATTGGCTGATGCAATCAGCCAATAGGATTGAGCTGGCATTCTATTGGCTGATTGGAACAGCCAATAGAATGCCAGCTCAATCCTATTGGCTGATTGCATCAGCCAATAGGATTGAACTTCAACCCTGTTGGCTGATTGCATCAGCCAATAGGATATTTTCTAACTTAATTCCGATTGGCTGATAGAATTCTATCAGCCAATCGGAATTGAAGGGACGCCATCTTGGATGACATCATTTAAAGGAACCTTCATTCAGTCTTAGCCGTCAGATGAAGAGGATGCTCTGCGTCAGATGTCTTGAAGATGGACTTGCTCCGTGCCGGATGGATGAAGATAGAAGATGTCGTCTGGATGAAGACTTCTCCGGCTTCGTTGAGGACTTCGGCCCGGTTGGATGAAGACTTCTCCCGGTAAGGTGATCTTAAAGGGGTTAGTGTTATGTTTCTTAAGGGGGTATTGGGTGGGTTTTAGAGTAGGGTTGGTTGTGTGGGTGTTGGGTTTTAATGTTGGGGTGATTTGTAATTTTTTTTACAGGTAAAAGAGCTGATTACTTTGGGGCAATGCCCCGCAAAAGGCACTTTTAAGGGCTATTTGTAATTTAGTGTAGGGTAGGGCTTTTTTATTTGGGGGGGGGGGGCTTTTTTATTTTGTTAGGGCGATTAGATTAGGTGTAATTAGTTTAAAAATCTTGTAATTTGTTTATTATTTTCTGTAATTTAGTGGGGTTTTTTGTACTTTAGATAATTTTATTTAATTGTATTTAATTGTATTTAATTTATGGAAATCATTTAATTATAGTGTAGTGTTAGGTGTAATTGTAACTTAGGTTAGGTTTTATTTTACAGGTAACTTTGTATTTATTTTAGCTAGGTAGTTATTAAATAGTTAATAACTATTTAATAACTATTCTACCTAGTTAAAATAAAATACAAAGTTGCCTGTAAAATAAAAATAAATCCTAAAATAGCTACAATGTAACTATTAGTTATATTGTAGCTAGCTTAGGGTTTATTTTATAGGTAAGTATTTAGTTTTAAATAGGATTTATTTTGTTAATGATAGGAATTTTTATTTAGATTTAGACTTAGGTTTAGGGGTTAATACATTTAGTATAGTGGCGGCGACATTGGGGGCGGCAGATTAGGGGTTAATAAATGTAGGTAGGTGGCGGCGATGTTAGGGCCAGCAGATTAGGGGTTAATAATATTTAACTAATGTTTGCAAGGCGGGAGTGTTGCGGTTTAGGGGTTAATATGTTTATTATAGTGGCAGTGACGTTGGGGACGGCAGATTAGGGGTCAATAAGTGTAGGTAAGTGGCGGCGACATTGGGGCGGCAGAGTAGGGGTTAATAAATATAATGTAGGGTTCGGCGATGTTGGGGGCAGCAGATTAGGGGTTCATAAGTATAATGTAGGTGGCGGCAGGGTCCGGAGCGGCAGATTAGGGTTTATAATTATAATGTAGGTCTGGGCGATGTTGGGGGTGGCAGATTAGGGGTTAATAAGTATAAGATTAGGGGTGTTTAGACTCGGGGTTCATGTTAGGGTGTTAGGTGTAGACATAAAATGTATTTCCCCATAGGAATCAGTGGGGCTGCGTTAAGGAGCTTTACGCTGCTTTTCAGCAGGTGTTAGACTTTTTTTCAGCCGGCTCTCCCCGTTGATTCCTATGGGGAAATCGTGCACGATCACGTTACACCAGCTCACCGCTAACGTAAGCAGCGCTGGTATTGGAGTGCAGTAATGAGCAAAATTTTGCTCAATGCTCACTTCTTGTCTAGTTTGTAAAAACTTGTAATACCAGCGCTGTCTGTAAGTGAGCGGTGAGCATAAAATGCTTGTTAGCACCGCACAGCCTCTAACGCCAAACTCGTAATCTAGGTGTTAGAATTTAAAAACAATGGGAAAAGGCACTTCACATGGGAATTCAAGCAGATTGGAATTGAGGTCATTGCTTGCTGTTCTTAAGAAAAACTTAAAGTGATGGTAAATCCTAGCGTTTGTGAAACGCTAGGATTTACCATTGGAACAAATAAAGGGGACTTTCAGTCATGAAGTATAAAATACTTATTGCTCACAGTTCCTTTATTTGTTTGAAGCGTTCGCTGCACTGAGCACCTCAGGCAGCCCAGGCCAGAACACTATTTTGCTGAGAGGTGATGTTTCCACCTTTAAGCAAATACCCGTGTGGCCCAGCTGGCGCCAAGCCGGATAACCCGTACGTGGGCTGCCTTAGGTGCTCAGCGCGAAGAACGCATCAAACAAGTAAAGGAACTTTCAGCATAAAGTATTTGCAGATTGCACCAATTTTGTTCGAAACAAAAAACCTCTGGCTACAGGATGTGCGGGAAAATTAATTTCTGTAGGTTTACTGTGCAGTTTCCAATGTTTGCTAAGGTTTCATTTGAAGAATTAAATTATTCTTTTGCATCATTTTTTTCTACAACAAAAGTTAACAAAAGGGATAGAAAGGTCATAATTGAAATGTGCATGGTTGCATTTACATTTTAAATAGAAACATTTTTCCTATATACTTCCTTTTGTAAAAATGCTCTAACACTGTGCACCAGCATTTAAACACCACCCCATCTCAAACAGTCAACAGTGGCTTGTATGACACAAATTAAAGGGACAGTCTTGTCAAAATTTAAATTTCATGATTCAGATAGGACATGCATTTTTAAACAACTTTATAATTGACTTTTATCATAAAATTTGCTTTGTTCTCTTGGTATTTTTTGTTGAGAGCTAAATCTAAAGCAATCATAGCTCTTTTTATGTTAAAAAAATATCCTTTAAAAAAAAAAAATCCCTATCCAAAAAAAAAAAAAAAATGTTGCCCTGATAAGAACATTTTTTTCATCTCCTTTACTTTTAAGTACAAATTAAAAAAAATAAAAATAAATATACTACAAAAATTCCAAGCTAAAAAAAAACCTATTCTAAAAGAAAAGACTGCCCTTAGAAGGTCATTTTGTAAGGCATTGCCCTAACGTTTTTTTTTAGCTCTTTTGCTTTTAAGTAAAACTTAAAAAACCCTATTCTTAAAAAAAACTAATCCTAAAATAGAAAAATCCCTATCTTCATGGAGGTGATAGTCCTCTTTTATCTTCATCCTGGTTGCGATTGTCCATCTTCATCCATCTTCTGCTAACTGTCCACTGGGGCAGTCTTTATCCATCTTTCACACGATGCGACTTCATATCTTCTTTTCTTGTCATCTTTGGATCTTCAATCCGCATCTTCATTTGGTCACCTACCGTACACTGAATTTTGAATTTTATGTACCCCTTTAGTATTGGGGTACCCTTGCATTGCTATTGGCTTATTTAAAAAAATCAGCCAATCGAAAAGATTTAATTCTATTGGATGATAAAAAAGTGGTACCTTACATTCAAAATTCAGTGCACGGCGAGTGACAGCATGAGGACATCAGTGACAGAAGATCTGAAGATGACAAGATGATAAGATGGTGAATCGGGTGGAAGATGGATGAAGACTTCCCCAGCAAAGCGGTGGCAGATGATGAATGAAGATGGGTCACCAGGATGAAGATAGAAGAGGACCACCGCTTCCATGAAGATGGTCCATCGCTGCTGCCAGGGTGAAGATCTGCCCCGCCATGAAAAGGAGCACCGCAGTTGGCAATCACATAGGATCCAGAGACAGGTTGGTGAGTATAAACTTTGGGGCTTAGCGTTAGGATATTTTTTTCTCTTTTAGTTTTTTTTAGTATAGGATTATTTTAGAATACACCATTTATTTTTATAATCTCTTGCTTTCTTTGTTTAAAAAGCAGGAATGTAAAGTTTAGGAGACAGCCCATTTTATGTTCAGCACCCTGGATAGCACTTGCTTATTGTTGGCTACTTTCAGCCACCAATAAGCAAGCGTAACCGAGGTTCTGAACCAAAAATGGGCCGGCTCCTAAGCTTTACATTCCTGCTTTTTAAATAATGATAGCAAGAGAATGAAGAAAAAATTATATTAGGAGTCAATTAGAAAGTTGCTTAAAATTGCATGCTCTTTCTAAATCATTAAAGATTTGGGTTTAGTATCCCTTTAAGTCTTTAAGTAGTGTAAGAGCAGTTTGTGTTGGGTGGTTTTGGGTCTTAAGGGTTAATAGGTTAGGGTATTTATTGTGTTGGGGTGTTGTGGCAGTGTAGAGGTTAAGTAGAGTATGGGGATAATGCGCTGTGCTATTGGCTGTTTAGGGGTTAATAGGGTAGAAGGTTTCATGCATTGGACTATAATAATATTATAATACACAATTGGGAGATCTCTTTAAAACAGTATTAGCTTGGGATGGAAACTGTCAATAAATTTTAGCTTTGTGTTAAACACTTTTATCTCTCTCTTAATAAACTTAATTTTTAAAAGCAATAAAACTGTAATTGTTTAACAATTAACTCTGCACTGATATTCTAATAAATCTGTTTCATATATAACTGGTATCAAGCATATACATTAAAAAAAAGAAAAGATTAAAGCTAATAAAAAAACTAATAAATATATTATACCTAAACTTCACATCCCTTTTAGGAATTCATTTTCATATTAATTGAAGGGCATGTGCCCCCACCATGTAAACTGAAACATTTCTCAGTTTGTGACTGTAATATACTCTGTATAGCCATTGGCTAGCCCGGGGTTAATGGGACAGTCAACACCTTGTAATTACAAAACATTTCTGTTGTATTGCTATAAAATAACCTATCAGCCAATTGCGAACTTTGTTAAAACAAATAACTGTGTTTTCTGCATTTGTTTTTAGTAGCTAAACTCTACCCACCATTTTCCTTATTTGGAAGAGCCAATCCGGACTTGAGTTTGCAGACAACAAGGCTAGCCACATAGTTAGTATAAAGTGCTTTGCTTTGCAGTTGTGCATTTCCTGTTCTTAAAATAAGAAATTTCAGAGTTAAATTACGAAAAATGGGGGGGGGGGGGGGGGGATAAAATAATAAATGTAAACTGCAAAGTTGTTTAACTGTGTATAACTTAAAAAATGGTGCATAAAAATCTGAGGGTGTTTACTGTCCCTTTAAAGTATGTGATCAGAATCATAGCAACTAGGTTTCTTCCAATGTTACACCATATATTGAATGATGTTTGCTAGGAACCGCTTAAACAACGCCCAGCAAATCCTTTCAGACCTGTTAGGAGTAACATAAGCAATCTGAACTACTGTTTAAACAATTCCTAGTGTGTGGCTTCGGCAATAAAGTTTGAAATTGCTAAAGAGAAACAGATGTTTGTATGGCTAGTCCACTCGGAAGCGATTCTTCAAATAGCAGACTAAAACATCTGCCCGGAGAGTTGGATGGGCCACATAAGAAGCAGCTGTTTCATCTGGGCCTGCCAATCACTTTCAAAAGGTGGAACACAAGTCATTTTAAGCTTCTGTAGAATTCTGACATGTTGCTTCATATATCAGAGCATAATCACTTTTCTGGCCATGATACCATCAGTTCTGTAGCTCCCAGCTGTTTCCTAAGGCCTTTCTGCCTTAACTCCCTGTGGTGTCTGAATACTATTGTCATATCTTCACTTGTACAATGTAGTGTCACACATGGCTGAGATTTTATTACCTGATATTTGATGAAATGACTTGCCTAATAACTGACAGTAAAATCTGAATTGCTATGTAAGCTAATGCTTTTATAGCTAAGACCTGTGTCTTCCTAACAACATATATAAAAAAGCAGTAGTAATATCAAGACTAGGCACAACAGATGGGGATTTTTTCTGTAATCTAAATGGAACCCTCCTAAAATTATTGGAGGATCTCTCTCTCTCTCTCTCTCTCTCTCTATCTATCTATCTATCTTTCTGTCTGTCTGTCTGTCTGTCTGTCTGTCTGTCTATCTATCTATCTATCTATCTATCTATCTATCTATCTATCTATCTACCTATCTGTCTATCTATCTATCATATCTCTCTATATAAAGTATTGGCCAGATTACAAGTTGGGCGCAAAATATTGCAAAATGTGCGCTAGTATTATAAGTGAGGTGCAATGAGAATGCGACCTTGCATGCCGTGAGATACGGCATGAGAACTAGCACAGCAAAAGGGGTAAGTCGAGCAGCGATGGGCAGCAAATATAAATAGATATGTATATGAATATTTACTGTATTTATTGCAAAAAGTCGCTTAAATGTGTTTTGTTGAGTGTAAATAAAGCCTAACTTAGAGATCACTTAGATCCTGGTAGATATTACCACTTTTTGTACTGCCCGGTATTATACTCTCCTTAATTGGAGTACTGTGAGCAGCTGGGTGTAGTGAGTCTCGAATTTAAGGCTTTACATTTCATGCCTGTATACCACTATACGCTATTCATTGCATACCATATTGTAATTACGATAATAAGCTGTGACCTGCTTCTGTTCCTGATACCCTTAGTTAACCTCTTAGATCCCATTCTTTCATACCTGCCCAGGTTATACCTCTTTAAAAGGGGTTCTGTGAGCAGCAGGGTGTAGAGGTTATATATAGGTGTCAATCTACAAATTTATGTAGTGTTTGGCTGTTTTCCATGTACTAAATGCGCACCCCTGACCGGTCAGGTTTATATTACTAACTCTAGTATATTTAGAAGTAAATTTTGCTTTCTTTTCAAACTCCCTTTAACGAATACTATAAGTGTTGAGTCCTTTCCACTGGGGGAGTGGCGTACATATAGCTGGAAGATTTCTCTGTTCACAATTGGATTAAAGAATTCACTGTTTAAAAACATATGTTGGTCTTATGAGCTTTATTTTCTAAAAAGAGTGCTGAAATCCCTGTCTTTTCTTAACTAGGACTACACTCCTAGATTTCTCTCTCCTCTTTCTTAACCATGATAAATAATTTGTAAGGGTCTGCACCATTACAATTAAAATACTGACAGAACTAGAAGTTTTACTGTCGGTTTTTCATATATAAGCTCTTTTACAGCAATTGCGTTCCCTCTGATATTTGTTATTGATTATATATATTTATGTGTTAATATGTATATATACAGATATTAAGACATAAATGTATATGTATATAAGCATATACATATATATTTACTGGGAACACACAGTCCCCATAGACCACATGTAGGCAA
The DNA here is from genome assembly GCF_027579735.1 of Bombina bombina. Classification (NCBI taxonomy): domain Eukaryota; kingdom Metazoa; phylum Chordata; class Amphibia; order Anura; family Bombinatoridae; genus Bombina; species Bombina bombina. The sequence continues at coordinate 683,426,621 of NC_069502.1, read as the reverse complement.
TGTGGGGGCACTTTGCAGATATAAGTTTATAGTATGTAGGGATTCATAGTTAAGTAAAGGGGGCCTATCTATCAAGCTCCGAAAGGAGATTGACGGCCCGTGTTTCTGGCGAGTCTTTAGACTCGCCAGAAACAGCAGTTATGAAGCAGCGGTCACAAAGACCGCTGCTCCATAACCTGTCCGCCTGCTCTGAGCAGGAATGTGACTATTGGAAATCTTGTCTCACCCAGTGCCCTTAGGAAGCCACCACGGCAGAATAGTTGGCTCAGCTGTAAAGGACACTATAAGTGTGGCTTGCACAGCTGTATTGCTTGTAGCTACACTACAAGTAGCAAAGTATTTCAGTCTAACTACACACAAAGAGTCTTTGATTGCAATTACTGTACAAATTGTCGATCAGAATTTGCAGTTTATGCCATAACTTGTACCTCCTGTGAAAAGCAATATGTAGGGTGTACCACACGTGAGACCAGAGAGCGTATACGTGAACACCTCAATGATATTGAGAGAGGGAGGACAGCGACAGGTGCTTCTAAGCATTTCATACATGAGCATGATAGAAGTGTCAAGACATTCACCTGGATGATCATAGATTTAATTAAGAATAAACCAAGGGGAGGAAGCAGGACTATGGAGTTATATAAAAAGGAAGCCTTTTGGATCTTTAAATTGTATACACGCAGTCCAAATGGCTTGAATATAGAAGGAGATCTGATTAACTTTTGGTACTAGATATCACCCCATATACTATTTTATAACTCCATATACTTAGATTGCCTTAACATCTAATTAACTAAGGCCTAGATTTGGAGTTCGGCGGTAAAAGGGCTGTTAACGCTCCGCGGGTTTTTTTCTGGCCGCACCATAAATTTAACTCTGGTATCGAGAGTTCAAACAAATGCTGCGTTAGGCTCCAAAAAAGGAGCGTAGAGCATATTTACCGCAAATGCAACTCTCGATACCAGAGTTGCTTACGGACGCGGCCGGCATCAAAAACGTGCTCGTGCACGATTCTCCCATAGGAAACAATGGGGCAGTTTGAGCTGAAAAAAAACCTAACACCTGCAAAAAAGCAGCGTTCAGCTCTTAACGCAGCCCCATTGTTTCCTATGGGGAAACACTTCCTACGTCTGCACCTAACACTCTAACATGTACCCCGAGTCTAAACACCCCTAACCTTACACTTATTAACCCCTAATCTGCCGCCCCCGCTATCGCTGACCCCTGCATTACACTTTTAACCCCTAATCTGCCGCTCCGTAAACCGCCGCCACCTACGTTATCCCTATGTACCCCTAATCTGCTGCCCTAACATCGCCGACCCCTATGTTATATTTATTAACCCCTAATCTGCCCCCCACAACGTCGCCGACACCTGCCTACACTTATTAACCCCTAATCTGCCGAGCGGACCTGAGCGCTACTATAATAAAGTTATTAACCCCTAATCCGCCTCACTAACCCTATCATAAATAGTATTAACCCCTAATCTGCCCTCCCTAACATCGCCGACACCTACCTTCAATTATTAACCCCTAATCTGCCGACCGGAGCTCACCGCTATTCTAATAAATGTATTAACCCCTAAAGCTAAGTCTAACCCTAACACTAACACCCCCCCTAAGTTAAATATAATTTTTATCTAACGAAATAAATTAACTCTTATTAAATAAATGATTCCTATTTAAAGCTAAATACTTACCTGTAAAATAAATCCTAATATAGCTACAATATAAATTATAATTATATTATAGCTATTATAGGATTAATATTTATTTTACAGGTAACTTTGTAATTATTTTAACCAGGTACAATAGCTATTAAATAGTTAAGAACTATTTAATAGTTACCTAGTTAAAATAATAACAAATTTACCTGTAAAATAAATCCTAACCTAAGATATAATTAAACCTAACACTACCCTATCAATAAAATAATTAAATAAACTACCTACAATTACCTACAATTAACCTAACACTACACTATCAATAAATTAATTAAACACAATTGCTACAAATAAATACAATTAAATAAACTATCTAAAGTACAAAAAATAAAAAAGAACTAAGTTACAGAAAATAATAAAATATTTACAAACATAAGAAAAATATTACAACAATTTTAAACTAATTACACCTACTCTAAGCCCCCTAATAAAATAACAAAGCCCCCCAAAATAAAAAATTCCCTACCCTATTCTAAAATACAAATATTACAAGCTCTTTTACCTTACCAGCCCTGAACAGGGCCCTTTGCGGGGCATGCCCCAAGAATTTCAGCTCTTTTGCCTGTAAAAAAAACCATACAATACCCCCCCCCCAACATTACAACCCACCACCCACATACCCCTAATCTAACCCAAACCCCCCTTAAATAAACCTAACACTAATCCCCTGAAGATCTTCCTACCTTGTCTTCACCATACCAGGTTCACCGATCCGTCCTGGCTCCAAGATCTTCATCCAACCCAAGCGGGGGTTGGCGATCCATAATCCGGTGCTCCAAAGTCTTCCTCCTATCCGGCAAGAAGAGGACATCCGGACCGGCAAACATCTTCTCCAAGCGGCATCTTCTATCTTCTTCCATCCGATGACGACCGGCTCCATCTTGAAGACCTCCAGCGCGGATCCATCCTCTTCTTCCGACGACTAGACGACGAATGACGGTTCCTTTAAGGGACGTCATCCAAGATGGCGTCCCTCGAATTCCGATTGGCTGATAGGATTCTATCAGCCAATCGGAATTAAGGTAGGAATTTTCTGATTGGCTGATGGAATCAGCCAATCAGAATATAGTTCAATCCGATTGGCTGATCCAATCAGCCAATCAGATTGAGCTCGCATTCTATTGGCTGTTCCGATCAGCCAATAGAATGCGAGCTCAATCTGATTGGCTGATTGGATCAGCCAATCGGATTGAACTATATTCTGATTGGCTGATTCCATCAGCCAATCAGAAAATTCCTACCTTAATTCCGATTGGCTGATAGAATCCTATCAGCCAATCGGAATTCGAGGGACGCCATCTTGGATGACGTCCCTTAAAGGAACCGTCATTCGTCGTCTAGTCGTCGGAAGAAGAGGATGGATCCGCGCTGGAGGTCTTCAAGATGGAGCCGGTCGTCATCGGATGGAAGAAGATAGAAGATGCCGCTTGGAGAAGATGTTTGCCGGTCCGGATGTCCTCTTCTTGCCGGATAGGAGGAAGACTTTGGAGCACCGGATTATGGATCGCCAACCCCCGCTTGGGTTGGATGAAGATCTTGGAGCCAGGACGGATCGGTGAACCTGGTATGGTGAAGACAAGGTAGGAAGATCTTCAGGGGATTAGTGTTAGGTTTATTTAAGGGGGGTTTGGGTTAGATTAGGGGTATGTGGGTGGTGGGTTGTAATGTTGGGGGGGGGGGGTATTGTATGTTTTTTTTTACAGGCAAAAGAGCTGAAATTCTTGGGGCATGCCCCGCAAAGGGCCCTGTTCAGGGCTGGTAAGGTAAAAGAGCTTGTAATATTTGTATTTTAGAATAGGGTAGGGAATTTTTTATTTTGGGGGGCTTTGTTATTTTATTAGGGGGCTTAGAGTAGGTGTAATTAGTTTAAAATTGTTGTAATATTTTTCTTATGTTTGTAAATATTTTATTATTTTCTGTAACTTAGTTCTTTTTTATTTTTTGTACTTTAGATAGTTTATTTAATTGTATTTATTTGTAGCAATTGTGTTTAATTAATTTATTGATAGTGTAGTGTTAGGTTAATTGTAGGTAATTGTAGGTAGTTTATTTAATTATTTTATTGATAGGGTAGTGTTAGGTTTAATTATATCTTAGGTTAGGATTTATTTTACAGGTAAATTTGTTATTATTTTAACTAGGTAACTATTAAATAGTTCTTAACTATTTAATAGCTATTGTACCTGGTTAAAATAATTACAAAGTTACCTGTAAAATAAATATTAATCCTATAATAGCTATAATATAATTATAATTTATATTGTAGCTATATTAGGATTTATTTTACAGGTAAGTATTTAGCTTTAAATAGGAATCATTTATTTAATAAGAGTTAATTTATTTCGTTAGATAAAAATTATATTTAACTTAGGGGGGTGTTAGTGTTAGGGTTAGACTTAGCTTTAGGGGTTAATACATTTATTAGAATAGCGGTGAGCTCCGGTCGGCAGATTAGGGGTTAATAATTGAAGGTAGGTGTCGGCGATGTTAGGGAGGGCAGATTAGGGGTTAATACTATTTATGATAGGGTTAGTGAGGCGGATTAGGGGTTAATAACTTTATTATAGTAGCGCTCAGGTCCGCTCGGCAGATTAGGGGTTAATAAGTGTAGGTAGGTGTCGGCGACGTTGAGGGGGGCAGATTAGGGGTTAATAAATATAACATAGGGGTCGGCGATGTTAGGGGTAGCAGATTAGGGGTACATAGGGATAACGTAGGTGGCGGCGATTTGCGGTCGGAAGATTAGGGGTTAATTATTTTAAGTAGCTTGCGGCGACGTTGTGGGGGGCAAGTTAGGGGTTAATAGATATAATACAGGGGTCGGCGGTGTTAGGGGCAGCAGATTAGGGGTACATAAGTATAACGTAGGTGGCGGTCGGCAGATTAGGGGTTAAAAATTTTAATCGAGTGGCGGCGATGTGGGGGGACCTCGGTTTAGGGGTACATAGGTAGTTTATGGGTGTTAGTGTACTTTAGGGTACAGTAGTTAAGAGCTTTATAAACCGGCGTTAGCCAGAAAGCTCTTAACTCCTGCTATTTTCAGGCGGCTGGAATCTTGTCGTTAGAGCTCTAACGCTCACTGCAGAAACGACTCTAAATACCGGCGTTAGGAAGATCCCATTGAAAAGATAGGCTACGCAAATGGCGTAGGGGGATCTGCGGTATGGAAAAGTCGCGGCTGAAAAGTGAGCGTTAGACCCTTTAATCACTGACTCCAAATACCAGCGGGCGGCCAAAACCAGCGTTAGGAGCCTCTAACTCTGGTTTTGACGGCTACCGCCGAACTCTAAATCTAGGCCTAAGAAACTAAAAAAAACTAAAAAACAAGAAACCTTAAAAGTATGGCCCACAATGTTGGTTTATTGAGAGATATTATTAAGCTTAGACTTAGTTGGGACAATAATTTTTGTACCACATTTATTTAGAGTACATAACTATCTATATATTTCTTTGTTCTTTTCTATTTACCCCAGCTTTTAGTGTATCAGTCAAATAAGTGGAGACATAGCATTATCATTCTAGATGGCATGACTGGATGGTATATGTGTAAGTATACCATTCAAGTAATGCCCATAGAGATTTAGATAAGATATTGCATGTCTATAAAGATTACACATTTAGCATATAGGGGGTTACAAATAGTAAATGTATATACAAAGTTCAGATAGAGGTTCCTAACATTACTAACATACGATCTCACTAACCAAGCAAATAATTTACACAGATCCAATATACAAGATAGCAGGTGTAACAAATTTAACCCTTAGCACAGACAGCCAATGAAATTAAGGTGGGTGGTATAATAGCCGCCCCATTTACCATGACTAAAGTGTCTATGATTAAGGCCAGTCAAGGCCGAAACATGTCAGACTAGTCTCCCTTGTCTGTGCTTATATGTTTTTAATAGCGTGTTGCCTATTTTAAATTGAAGCAATAAATTTCCAGATTGTTTTACTCACCCGGCTTTCGTTTGGTTGAATAACCTACGAAGATATAATCCCATAGACAGCTCAAATATATAAAATATAAAATGTTGAAATTAGGTATTGATATAATATGCTGCGGTGAATTAGGATAATAATAAAAACCTGTTTTCCAATCCAAAACCCGGTATGTAACACTGAATGAAAAATAATACAGAAGTTAATTTATCTACTGATGAAAAGCTCTCGCCAACTACAGTAGTACCAATCAGGCCCTGTTTGGAAATAACACCAGGCTTCATAAGCCGTATGTATAGGAAAGTGTATAAATAATGGAAAATGGAGAGTTAAATAAAAAGGTATGGTTCAATGTGATATAATAAATCCGATTGGATCATCTAACTCGATTAGAAAGGATTCTGAAAATTATTGTGACTGTATGTAATACAAGTACAGATGAAAAGGAGGGAACTAATATTAATTGAAAGCTGCAAGGTCCAAATTGGCGTTGAGACCTGCTGGATATAAAGTGTGGAGTTTATATATCCAGAAGGTCTCCCGCTGTCTCAATTTGGTTAGCCTATTGTAATCTGTTGATCTTGGGACAAAATCTATCGGAAAATGTTTGAAAATATACAGATTGCCATTGTGTTTGGTTAGACAATGGTTAGGTATTGTGATATACCTTTAAATTTGCACCTCTCAAGTACTTCCTTCCTATTTAAGGACACATTCTAGCCTCATTCTGGGCCTGAAAATTGAAGTTGTTCCTTCACAGTTCACTTTGTCTCCTGTGAAATAACTTTGCTCTTAGACTTTACTAGTCTTTCAGGTCTTTAAGCTCAATCCTTACTATATGCGCTGCATATTCTGTTGCTACCTTTACTCCCGACCGGAACCAGCCTGCCAGATTACTACGCTTACCGGAACTTCATACTACAGACGCCGAAGTCGCGCTCACACTGAACGGTTACCGGAGCTCAATCTACCTGCCTGTCAGCTCCTTTCAGCTCTCTCATACCCACGCTGCCTCAACCGCCCTGGTTACAAGCTAAGTACCGCTCTCCACGCACAAATACTTACCTTATGATATTTGTATCAATCCTATATACGAATGCCTCTTTTGTTTATTAACCTGTCATCTGGAAAAGTACTTTTGATACGTATTTGGGATATATGAGAGTGTGTTTGGACTGTACATATTTTATTGTGTGCTTGTGTGAGTGCGTGAAAACCTTGCTTATACATAAAAGCAACAACTTTACCCTGGATATTATTGAACTGCCGTTTGAGTGATTTAAACCATTTATCACTCTCATTTTCTCTGTGGTTCTCCTTGTTATATCATTCTTAAATCAGTAACTATCCACATTTCCTTATGTGTTATTACAAGATATAATTTCATATATATTAAATCAATTACTAAACTAAAGCCTCACCTTATATAACAAGTTGAACAAGTAATTTCTTCTTGCTTATTATAAGAAAAGAGCAACAAAACCTTTATTTTTTGTCATAAATTTGTATTCACCATTTAAAGTGATTGTGAATATCACAGAATTTTCAGGCCCATAAAATATAGGACATACCACTAAATATAATATGGATCCCAGTGAAATAAAGAATGAAATCACTAATATCAATCAAAAATTGGAATACTTAGCAAGGGCTTTAACTGAATTACAAACAGAAAACAAGGCACTTAAAACACTAATAAAAGAATGTTTACCTGTGAAAAGTTTAGAAACACCTGAACCACATATTAATTACCCACAAACCTTCACTGGTAAACGAAGTGAATATAGAGATTTTAAAAATGCTTGTAATTTACTTTTCTCACTTAGGCCTAAGACTTATCATTCTGAAAGAATCAAAGTATGCACCACTATCTCTTTCCTCCAGGGGGAGCCACGCTCATGGGCTAATAGATTTTTTGAGAATAACCATCCAATACTTGATTCTTTGGAAGAATTTTTTCTAGCAATGACATCCTTATATGAGGACTCTCATACTCAGATCACTGCAGAAACAAAACTAAGATCTTTGAAACAAGGAAAAAGGAACGTAGAAGAATACATCACTGAGTTCCAAATGTGGATTGATGATTCTAAATGGAATGAAATAAGTTTAAAGAACCAATTCAGATTGGGACTTTCTGAATCTTTAAAAGATGAGTTGTCCCGCTTGGAGATGCCTGAATCTTTAAACGGTCTCATAAAATTGAGCATAACTCTGGATCGTAGACTACGTGAAAGGAAGGCTGAAAGGGCTTCTTTTGATGTAACACAGCGACGTTCATATCATTACACTCCAACCCAGGAAAAGGGTACATCCAATCAAACTCCAATGGAAATTGGAGCTATAAGGGGACCCCTTACACCCGAAGAAAAGGCCAGACGTAAATCTGAAAACCTTTGTTTATATTGTGGGCAAAAGGAACATTCCGTCTCAAACTGCCCAAATCTTCTAAGACAAAAAAAGGGTAAGATGCTTATAAAACATAATATTTTACTCCTTGCTCAAAACCCTCAACTGACTGTTGATCTTTCTTTACAGTGGGATCAGAAAAACATACGATCTAAAGCGTTTATCGATTCTGGGGCAGCCGGAAATTATATTGATATATCTTTTGTTAAATTAAATAAAATCCCTATTGTTTGCAAGGCACAACCAGTATATGTTAAACTCATTGACGGCACACACATACAAAATGGTCCCATTACACATCAAACAATACCACTTTTAGTGACTACTGATAAAGGCCATACTGAATATCTGTCCTTTGATTTAATCACTATCCATATGCATACTCTTATTCTAGGATTTTCTTGGCTAAACAAACATAATCCCAGCATTGACTGGTCAAGCACACAGCTAACTTTAGAATCACCATACTGTTTAAATACCTGTTATCCTTATCAGCTAATCTCTACCATAGAAAAAGAACTACCAGAAATTTATCAGGATCTGGCAGAGGTGTTTGACTTAAAAGAAGCAGAAAATCTCCCTCCTCATAGGGAGTTTGACTGTCCTATTGATATAATACCAGGGTCTCAAATACCTCACGGTAAAATATACCCATTATCACAAGAAGAGTTAACCTATTTACGCTCTTATCTCGACGACAACCTCCGAAAGGGTTTTATATCACATTCAACATCACCAGCATCAGCTGGAATGCTTCTGGTACGTAATAAAGACGGTACTATAAGACCTATCATTGATTATAGAGCTTTAAATGAAATAACTATTAAAAACAAATACCCTCTACCACTTATACCTAAATTATTAGAACGATTGAATGAAGCAACTATCTATTCCAAACTTGACCTTAAGGGGGCTTATAACCTCATACGTATGAAAGAAGGTCATGAATGGAAAACCGCCTTTAGAACCCGCTATGGGCTTTTCCAATATAATGTGATGCCGTTTGGTCTGAGCAATGCTCCCGCAACATTTCAGCATTTTATTAATGAAATATTCCATGATCTCATGGACATTTGTGTTATCATATACTTAGATGACATCTTGATATATTCCAAAACTCCCTCTGAACACGAAAAACACGTAAGATGGGTACTTACTCGTCTTAAGGAACACAAATTATAAGGCAAGTTAGAAAAATGCGTATTCCATGTTTCTAAGATAAAGTTCTTAGGTTATATACTCACTCCTAATAAAATACAAATGGATCCTGAAAAGATTTCTGCTATTATTGATTGGCCTATTCCCACCACTGTAAAATCACTACAACGCTTCATTGGTTTCGCCAATTTTTACCGAAAGTTTATTAAAAAATTTTCTTCAATAGTCAGACCACTAACCCAATTAACCAGTGTTAATCAAAAATTCAAGTGGTCTGACAAAGCACAAGAAACCTTTGATACCCTTAAAGAACTATTCACTACTGCTCCAATACTTTCACTCCCCAATTTTGAAGCTCAATTCCAACTCGAAGTGGATGCCTCAAACACTGGCATAGGAGCAGTACTCTCTCAAAAGCAAGGTGATGATGGTGAAATTCACCCAATTGCTTTCTTTTCCAGAACATTAACTAGTGTTGAAGTTAACTATAGTGTGGGTGATAAGGAACTTCTGGCTATAAAGAGTGCTCTAGAACAATGGAGACACCTCTTAGAAGGATCAAAACTGCCCTTCATAATATTTACTGACCATAAGAACCTTGAATACTTGAAGAAGAACAAAACTTTGACAGCCAGACAAGCTAGATGGTCTTTATTCTTAGACCACTTTAACTTTATCATCACCTACAAACCAGGAACTCAAAATACGAAAGCTGATGCTCTATCTAGAATATCAGAAACTTCACCCCATGATCCACCTAATTATACTATCTCACCTGAAAAGTTCATTGGTGTCCTCACACCTATAGAACAAGAAGTACATAATGCCTTAAAAGAAGATACAATACCTCACCAGTATTGTTCCAAAGACCCTCAAACCGGCTTATACTATCATAACAATCAACTATATGTACCCGAGAGTATCAGATCATCAGTCCTCTCACATACCCATGATGATATCATTTCTGGACATCCGGGAATCCAAAAAAACATTGACCTCACCAGACGTAATTTCTGGTGGCCAGGCATGAATAAATACATCTATGAATATGTATCCGGGTGTGAGAACTGTGCCCGAAACAAATTAGTTCACAAAAGACCAATTGGTTTACTTACACCTCTGCCTATTCCGGATAAACCATGGAGTACCATAGCAATGGATTTCATTGATGAATTACCTCTTTCACAACATAATAACACGATCATGGTAATAGTGGATCATTTAACCAGACTAGCACATTTCATCCCTCTCAAGGGATTACCCACAGCTATAACAACTGCTAGAGTTTTTCTTGACCAAGTAGTTAGATTACATGGACTACCGACCAACATAGTTACAGACAGGGGAACCCAGTTTACATCCTCTTTCTGGAGATCTCTATGTAAACTGTTAAAGATTGACCATCGATATACGACTGCTTTCCATCCACAGACAAATAGACTAACAGAGAGACTGAATCAGACCATAGAGCAATTCTTACGTTGTTATATATCACATCTCCAAGATGACTGGTCAGATTATCTCCCCATGGCTGAATTTACATATAACAATTCTTTAAGCGCTTCTATCAAAACCTCCCCCTTTCATGCGACATATGGTTTTCACCCTAACACTATATCTCTTTCTAGTAAAGCAGTAAATTCCCCTGTAGCTACAGAATTTACATCCAATCTCCAAGAAAGACTAAATGTCCTGAAGTTACATCTGAAGGAAGCAAAAAACTATCAAAAAAGATATTATGATCTAACTCATGGACAAGGCCCTGATTACAAGATTGGGGACTTAGTACTCCTTTCAACTAGGAATCTCAAACTTCATGTTCCCAGCAAAAAACTTGCTAATCAGTTTTTGGGTCCTTTCCCAATCGAACAAGTAATCAATTCCAATGTGGTAAAACTTAAATTGCCTACAGATTATAAAATTCATCCATCTTTTCATATCTCTTTGTTGAAACCATATCCTGTCAAAGTTCGCACTTCTGATTCACCCCCACCTCCTGTAATGGTGGATAACCAGGAGGAATTTGAGGTAGAATCCATACTTGACTCTAGGATAAATAGACATAAATTGGAATATCTCATTAAATGGAAAGGTTACGGCCCAGAAGATAACTCCTGGCTCATTCATTCATCTGTTCATTCACCCCAGTTGGTCAAGACTTTCCATAGGAAATACCCCCTCAAACCACATCTAGAATCCCCAGGGGTGATTCCCTGAGGGGGGGGACCTGTGATATACCTTTAAATTTGCACCTCTCAAGTACTTCCTTCCTATTTAAGGACACATTCTAGCCTCATTCTGGGCCTGAAAATTGAAGTTGTTCCTTCACAGTTCACTTTGTCTCCTGTGAAATAACTTTGCTCTTAGACTTTACTAGTCTTTCAGGTCTTTAAGCTCAATCCTTACTATATGCGCTGCATATTCTGTTGCTACCTTTACTCCCGACCGGAACCAGCCTGCCAGATTACTACGCTTACCGGAACTTCATACTACAGACGCCGAAGTCGCGCTCACACTGAGCGGTTACCGGAGCTCAATCTACCTGCCTGTCAGCTCCTTTCAGCTCTCTCATACCCACGCTGCCTCAACCGCCCTGGTTACAAGCTAAGTACCGCTCTCCACGCACAAATACTTACCTTATGATATTTGTATCAATCCAATATACGAATGCCTCTTTTGTTTATTAACCTGTCATCTGGAAAAGTACTTTTGATACGTATTTGGGATATTTGAGAGTGTGTTTGGACTGTACATATTTTATTGTGTGCTTGTGTGAGTGCGTGAAAACCTTGCTTATACATAAAAGCAACAACTTTACCCTGGATATTATTGAACTGCCGTTTGAGTGATTTAAACCATTTATCACTCTCATTTTCTCTGTGGTTCTCCTTGTTATATCATTCTTAAATCAGTAACTATCCACATTTCCTTATGTGTTATTACAAGATATAATTTCATATATATTAAATCAATTACTAAACTAAAGCCTCACCTTATATAACAAGTTGAACAAGTAATTTCTTCTTGCTTATTATAAGAAAAGAGCAACAAAACCTTTATTTTTTGTCATAAATTTGTATTCACCATTTAAAGTGATTGTGAATATCACAGGTATTCTGTGTTTAATTTTGTTTTTTTTTGCAATTCTTGCAATTGGGGTGATGTTCACTCCATCTGGATCTAACTTTTCTGGAGGTGCGACCTACATATTGTAGGTCGCATAAGCACTCCATAAGATAGACTATAAAATCAGACTCACAATTAAAAAAGCCTGGGATTTTAAAAGATTTTCCTGTAACAGTCGATTTGAAAGTTTTTTGTCCTGATTTGATGAGTTTACAAGTGCCACATCCAGCTTTTCCACATTTATAGATACCATATAGACCAAAAATTCCCTTTTTTTTTAAGTGAAATTTTTCTCTTTTGTCTGTTGGTCAACATGTTTCACTCTCTTGCTGGGGGCCAATTTGTTTCTCAAAGTGGGTGCTTTCCTGTATACAATTTTTGGTTTATTATTGACTATGTTTTACAGAATTGGAGCTCTCTTAATCACATGCCAATGTTTGTTAAGTGTGTGCCGTATTTTATGACAATCAGAATTATATTGTCCCCAATTTCAAAATCTAAATTAGACTCAACAGTCTGTTTCTTGTGTGTTGTAGTCTTTTGAAGAATATGAGTTCTGTCTAAATTGTTAAATTAAAGTGAATATTTTCAGATTACCATTGCAGTTATAGTATATATATATTTCAGTCATTTTTATGTATATATTTACAATTTTTTATTGTCTGCTACATTCTCCCAAGATGTAAATGTATTATACCAATTTTAATCTGAATGCATTTATTTTTTATCCGAATATATTTTTGAGGTGAAAATTCTGCCACTGTGTTAATGTTGGAATTTTTTCCCCAAATTAAATTCCCAAATTTTATAAACAGATACATTACACAAACTATGTGAGATGAAGTTTTCTACTAATAGTTATTCGTTTTTTACTTTGAGTTTTCCTGTTGGATTCGTATTGGTCCTTGCACAAATGACAACTTCCATTTTTATCAATTACAAGTGTATATAATGTTGCTTGTAGTACCTTTTTGTATCCGCTTTTTGCCTGAAGTGTTTGGTCGAGAAACACGTTGCCTTGTAACAATAAAGCGTTCACATCTTTTATATTATTGGAAGGTGTCTTTGAACTTAATGCCAAAACCCTCTGGGGCCTATCTATCAAGCTTGATGGCCCGTGTTTCTGGTGAGTCTGAAGACTGCTGCTCCATAACCCTGTCCGCCTGCTCTGAGCAGGCGGACAGGCATCGCCGGAATTCAACCCGATCGAGTACGATCGGGTTGATTGACTCCTCCCTGCTGGCGGCCGATTGGCCGTGAGTCTGCAGGGGGCGGCGTTGCACCAGCAGCTCTTGTGAGCTGCTGGTGCAACGCTGAATCAGGTCCGCCAGACCATATTCAGCGAGGTCTGGCGGACCTGATCCGCACTGTTGTTAAATAGAGGCCTCTGTCTGCATCTTCTGGTCTTGACATCGAGAGCTGTGCAGTGATTTGCCACAGCGGGAGACCGAACCAGAGGGATCCTTTTTAGTGTACTAGCTACTGTTAAGTGCTAGCCTGCTATCCTGCACCGGTCACAGCACGGTGCCTACATATCTGGTGAGCATATATATCACCCTGTTTAATAACCCAACATATAGAACAGATTACACTATGAGGTGCCCTCTTTTTGTTCTTTTCACTCTCTCAGTTCGTCCCACACACCGGGTCTAAGAGGAGCTGCCTGGTTTTGTCTCATCGAAAGATTTCAGCCATCACCAAGAACTTTTTGTTGTATGGGAATACAGAAGAAATCATTTATTTGAAGTCACGATTGGTAAAATTTGGAACATTACATTTATATTTGCATATTGTTAGTGCTTCTCTTGAGGTTCCCCTCTGGAACTCTATCTTTAGTTTTATGAGAAATAGATCATGTCAAACTAATCTAATTATGATCTATGAGTAAGCAAGAATATAGATAAAGGTGAATCATGTGATGCAATATACTTGGATTTTTCAAAAGCTTTTAATATAGTGCCACATGAGAGATTATTGTACAAAACGAAGGAACTGGGAATTGATGAAGATGTTAGCTCATTGATAAATAACTGGATAAAAGCCAGGAAACAATGAGTATTAGTAAAGGGATCATACTCCGTAGAGTTCCCCAGGTATAAATACTGGGTCCTGTTAATTTTAATGTTTTTATTAATGACTTGGAGGAGAAGCAACATCATTATTTTTGTAGATGATACAAAGTTGTGTAAGGTGATTAGGACAGTGCAGGATGTAATTGCTTTGCATGGGGATTTATAAAAAATTGAAGAATGGGCGGGTGTATGGAAATTGAGATTTAATGCTGGTAAATGTGAGGTTCTACATTTTGGAAGTAAAAATATGCAGGCGACCTATTATTTAAATGTAACTAGACTTAGAAAAACCAAGGAGGAAAGGGATTTGGGTGTACTTATAGATAGCAAGCTAAAAATGGGTGCACAATGCAGGGCAGTGGCTTCTAAGGGCAGGCTAAGATACTAGCATTTATTAAAAGAGACGACACAATGGAAGAAAGTATAATTCTGCCGCTATATAAATCCGTAGTAAGACCTCACCTTGTATACGGAGTGTGCTTCTGGGGACCAATTTCAAAAAAGGACATTGCAGAATTAGAAAAAGTTCAGAGAAGGGCCACAGAACTAATAAGAGGTAGGGAGGATTTAGATTTGGAGGTGATATGATTACTTTATATAAATATATTCAAGGCCCATATACAGAGTTTGAGGAAGCTCTATTTATTCCAAGGCAATTGTTTGTGACCAAAGGTCACAATTTAAGGCTAGAGTAAAGGAAATGTAATCTCCAGCAACATAAATGTTTTTCACTGTAAGAGTAATCAAATTTTGGAACTCATTGCCTATGGAGGTAGTAAATGCCAATACCTTAGATAAATTTAAAAATGGCCTTGATACATTTTTGGCTAAAAACAGATTTCACGGATATGAGTGCTTGTTTTAAATGGGTCAGCTTTTTAAAAGTTTTAATTAAACTGCAGCTTCTTTGTTTCAAATCAAGTAGGACATGTATAGGTTGTACTAGATGTACTTCTGTCTTATTTAAAAAAATAAAAGTATGATGTATATTACACATGCATGGTTTGAAGAAATTTTGGTTTTGAGAGACTGTTAATCATAATGTTGCAATTAAAATAGAATGTTATTTCAAATGTTGAGTTGAAACAGCACTGATCTAAATAACATATAATGATCTGTAACAATTTCAGGGCAGTGGGCAACACATAGACATTCTCCATTTTCTTCTGCAGTCAGGAAAATGTCTCCCTGTCATCTTCTGAACACCTAGTGGACTATATGCCCATACTGGATTCCATGGATGGCTATTACATAACCCTTATCTCTCATTTCTCGAGTTGAATGAGGTCCCTCATTTGAACAAGGGGATTTTCCTTTTTTGAATGAGTAGTTTCATGCATCTCTAATTTGCACATGATCACTGTGGTAATAGTGATCTACTGCCCCAACTAGGTATTAGGGTGGTTTTTGATAAGGTAAGTGGCATCTATCCGTATCATTCCCCATAAAAAGCAGAGAAGCATGAAACCTCTGGGCTGTAAAATGGACATTAGCACCACCATAAAGGAAATAAAAAGGGGCCCCTCTTTCACAGGAAGCTTCACATGCTCAGGTAGCTATCAAGTAATCACCATGGCAATAATGGTCCCCTGATAGAACCATATGCAAATGGAATAATATTATGGGGTTGTGAAAGCTTTCTGTTTTCCCACAAAACATAGAAGGACACTAGACCACTTATTTCAAAGCAGCAATCTTGTCTTTTCATATGTGAGGTCCTAGGCATTTCTAACTGCCAAGTAATTGTTATAAGAATGACAAATAACACACAGTTACAAGCCAATATGGGAGCAATTCAAAGTGGGGTCCTTTTAGAGTATTGTTGACTATACTCTTTTAAACAGACCATGGGAGATTCTTTCTTAAAGGAAAGTTTTCACTGTTATCCATATTTTTAAAAGGATTTTACTTTTTTTTTTTTTAACTTCCTTTGTGCAGTTTCCATTAGTTCCTGCCACAGCCCTACAAGGGGGTAGGGTCTCTACAGGAAGATATTTCTACCTTGATATAATAAAAGTTCTGATGTCAAAATGAAATAATCTGACTTTCAATGTGATCACCTGATTTCAAGGCTGGGATCAGATCATGGGGGACTGCCTACATTGTTATGCACGCCCCCAAGTCAGATTTTTTCAAAGGGGATGCTACAGGACGCCTTATAAGGTAGGATGTTTCATGCCCTCCTCCGTTGTTAAAGTACAGCACTGTTAGGATGGCATGAAGTGTCCTAACGGCGTGAAGGGGTTAAAGTAAAAAAATGTTTATTAGGAGACAGAACGCATAAATTAATAGGTTATCTAAGGATCTTTCCAACTAGGTCGATGATTTCCAAATCCTGTTCCCCCAAGATGTATTTATCCATAGATCAAGCACATGAAATGTAATTAAATCTAGTTTATGTTTATATACTGTTATAAGGTAATTAGTAGATTACCTGGTTTGATGTATGGATCCAGTTGAACATAAGATGGACTGCAGGAACTTTTCAAAGAAATAGAAGCCTAATCTGTAAACAAGTCAATATTCAGTACAAGAAGAGCTGTCCAAAACCAATCATCAAAAAAGGACGATGAGACAGGATCTTTAACCATGAGACAAGTCAGACAGGTTACTTAAGCCAGAAAATTTGCCAGGGTACAGAAAGGAAGGCTTCAGTCTTCATACAAAATCCCCAAGCACTAAATGGGAGTCTGAGATGACCTTTTAACACCTTTCATTCAGGCTTGGAGTGAAAATATAAAAAATGCTAAATTAGCACACTAGCTTCCATTAATGGAAATCCAAGAAAGCAGACAAACACCCAGGGAGCCAGTCGGGCTAATCAGATTACTACTTAGTGCGGCTTTTACCGCAGCCTTTCCTCCTTTAGTGTGCCCACTAGCCCTGATCTTCAGAACAGTGTGACTTCATTTGCACCGCACTGCCTGACAGTCAGTAAGTACTGCGCAGCTCCTGCTATGCTTAAGGACATGACAACTGTACTCTCTACAATCTCAACCGTGGACCATTGGTTGCATAGGTCATCGAAAGCTCTTCTTGTGAGTTTAGTTGAATTGAAAAATATAAAACTTGTTTGATCCATGGCTTATAAGTTCTGTTCTTCATAAGCAGCTTACAAGACTCAATGCTGGCACAGTACTTCATAATGCTTCATAAAAATATGGTATTTAACCAAGAGAGACGATATTTGCTTCTCAAAAGGAGTGGTCATGGGGTGTCAAAAATCTAGTCAGAAACATCCACAATGTTGCCATAAATTTATCATATCAATGTTTAAGTCTTGATGAACTAATCAGGCCCAGAGACAGAATGGCATTTAGCATTATTTAATTGTCCTTGAAGGTAACATTTGGACATCTCTGACCAGTCAAATAAAATAGCAATAAGAGCCTTACATTTTTTTATTGGATGCTCCCTAGGCAAATAGTTATTTTAGCTTTGAGCAAATAGTTTTGTACACATTTTTTTTTTCAGTTTTCATAGCTCTTTGCCTAGGAAAAAGGGGATCAGGCAACCTGGGAAAGTGGTCCTTTGCTCACTAATAACCGCCTAGGCATTCCTTGAAAGTTTTCCTGCTCACCAATAGCTAGCCACCTAAGAACCCTCAAGAAAAGTGGCCAGTGTTTACCAATGTATGCCTAGGCACCCAGGGAAAATATTCACACTCACCAATATGTCCTCAGTTACTCCTGGATAGTGGCCCCTGCATGCCAACAGATGCCCAGGTTCCCAAGGAAAAGTGGCCCTGCTCACTAATATGCACCTAGAAATACAACAGCATGTACTGTACCACATGTATGAACAACATTAAGACTGTAGATGGCGCTGTTCAGTTTAGATTACTAATTGTTTATATCTGTGAACTTGTTCATTCACTAACAGGAAGGACGCTGTGTTCTTTTTCTCTATTGTTTTTTCCTCTCTGTGTGCTGACTACTATTTTACAAGTGATTGGTATGTTCTAAATGCTGCTGTTGCATCTGTATAAGTAAAGCCTAATGCAGTATTCCTAAAAACTTCCAGTGTCTTTTTGATACTAAATCAACAGGTTATGGGCCCAGACACTAAAGGAAAACTACAAGTCAGTAAGTGTTGCATCTATGATCCAAGTAAATACTGTGTGAGGAAACAAGAGCTGCATCCAATTCACTGAAAGATGGCAAGTGGTTCAGATGTGAAATATACAATAGCAAGGCTCAACAATACCAACTACCTGCTGGGGAATTTTAAGCTTAAAATGCTGATATCCAAAGATGACTTATGGGAGGTGCTGGATACAAACAGACCCACTGAAAACCCAGAAGAATGGGACAAGAAAAACAGGCAGGCAAAAAGCAGTTATAAGCTTGTTAGTGGAGAATGATCAACTCATTCATATAAGAAAAGAAAACACAGCTAAAGGTATGTGGACTTGTCACATCAAGGTCTGTGAGGTGTGCCTATACCTTTAAGGGGCGGTTAGCCATACAGTGCACCGTTATTTAAGTCAGCTAAGCTTAACACTCTTTGCTTGGTATTCCTCTTCTCAAGCTTCCTGTGCCTTGTTCCGGAATTCACTTGTTCCTTTGAACGGATTACTTTTGCCTGAAGTTCCTCTCCTCAGCCGGATCTCACAGATTCATCCGCGGTGATGTCACACGCCGAACACGGACTGTTCCTCACACGCTGTCTTGCGATAGACCTGTCAGTGCTGCCACAGATTCTCCTACAGATTCAAACTGCTATATTTACCAGTAAGCTTACCTTTCATTCCATAACGTTATTCTGCCTAAAGTATACTTTTGTTCACTTCATTGTACTTTATATTTAATGGTGTATATCTCTCAGTATCTCTGACACCTGCTATCCGCTGTACCATCAGAGCCTCCTGATTGAAGCACACCTACATTAACTGTACTGCTGGTATTTATTATTGCTTGCTAAGAATCTTTGCATACAAGGGTTGCCTCCTTCTAAATATCAGTATTATTTACAACATTCCTATCTATATATCATATTTGTTATTTACCCACAGTTGGGTTCAGGACATGAATGTATATGTTCCCTCTTTTATAGGGATTTACAGAAAGTGATTACAAGCTGTGACAGGACTGCACTAAAAAAACTGCATGAGTGTTCAAACTATACGTATTACGAGTCTTGAAGGTACAGGTGTACCGCTCACTTTTTTGGCCAGACTCGGAAATACCACAAATCCACTTACGTCAATTGCGGATCCTATATTTTCAATGGGACTTGCATAGCGCCGGTATTACGAGTCTGACCAAAAGTGAGCGGTAGACCCTCTCCTGTCAAGCCTGGTACCACATTTAAAAGTAGTTTAAAACTCTCATAAAACTCTTAACTAAAGTGCTAAAAAGTACACTAACACCCATAAACTACCTATTAACCCCTAAACTGAGGCCCTCCCACATCGCAAACACTAAAATACATTTTTTAACCCCTAATCTGCCGAACCGCCACTATAATTAATATATTTACCCCTAAACCACCGCACTCCTGCATCGCAAACACTATTTAAATATTATTAACCCCTAATCTGCCGTCCCTAACATCGCCAACACCTACCTACATTTATTAACCCCTAATCTGCCGCCCCCAATGTCGCCGCCCCTATAATAAAGTTATTAACCCCTAAACCTAACCCTAACCCCACCTAACTTAAATATAATTTAAATACTACAATTAACTAAATAATTCCTATTTAAAACTAAATACTTACCTAAAAAATAAACCTAAGCTAGCTACAATATAACTAATAGTTACATTGTAGCTAGCTTAGGGTTTATTTTTATTTTACAGGCAACTTTGTATTTATTTTAACTAGGTACAATAGTTATTAAATAGTTATTAACTATTTAATAACTACCTAGTTAAAATAAAGACAAATTTACCTGTAAAATAAAACCTAACCTAAGTTATAATTACACCTAACACTACACTACAATTAAATGAATTACCTAAATTAAATACAATTTATTACAATTAAATAAAATTATCTTAAGAACAAAAAAACCAAACACTAAATTACAGAAAATAATAAACAAATTACAAGATTTTTAAACTAATTACACCTAATCTAATCCCCCTAACAAAATAAAAAAGCCCCCCCAAAATAAAAAAAAACCCTACCCTACCCTAAATTACAAATAGCCCTTAAAAGGGCCTTTTGTGGGGCATTGCCCCAAAGTAATTAGCTCTTTTACCTAAAAAAAATTACAATCCCCCCCCAACATTAAAACCCACCACCCACACAACCAACCCTACTCTAAAACCCACCCAATCCCCCTTAAAAAAACTTAACACTAACCCCCTGAAGATCACCTTACCAGGAGATGTCTTCACCCAACCGGGCCGAAGTCCTCAACGAAGCCGGGAGAAGTCTTCATCCAAGCCGGGTGAACTGGTTCTCCAGACGGGCAGAAGTCTTCATCCAGATGGCATCTTCTATCTTCATCCATCCGGCGCGGAGCGGGTACATCTTCAAGACATCCGATGCGGAGCATACTCTTCTTCCAACAGCTAAACACGGAATGAAGGTTCCTTTAAATGACGTCATCCAAGATGGCGTCCCTTCAATTCCGATTGGCTGATAGAATTCTATCAGCCAATCGGAATTAAGGTAGAAAAAATCCTATCGTTGGGGACCGCAGATTAGGGGTTAATATATATAATGTAGGTGTCAGCGATGTTGGGGGGCAGCAGATTGGGGGTTCATACATATAATGTAGGTGGCGGCGGTGTCCAGATCGGCAGATTAGGGGTTAATAATATAATGTAGGTGGCGGCGATGTCGGGGGCGGCAGATTAGGGGTTAATAAGTGTAAGATTAGGGGTGTTTAGACTCGGGGTTCATGTTAGGGTGTTAGGTGTAGACATAATTTTTATTTCCCCATAGGAATCAATGGGGCTGCGTTAGGAGCTAAACTCTGCTTTTTGCAGGTGTTAGGTTTTTTTTCAGCCGGCTCTCCCCCATTGATTCCTATGGGGAAATCATGCACAAGCACGTTTTACCTGCTCACCGCTAACGTAAGCAGCGCTGGTATTGAGGTGAGATGTGGAGCAAAATTTTGCTCTACGCTCACTTTTTTGCGGTTAACGCCGGGTTTGTAAAAACCCGTAATACCAGCGCTGTCTGTAAGTGAGTGGTGAGCATAAACTGCTCGTTAGCACCGCACAGCTCAAAACGAAAAACTGATTACGAAATTAATTGATGAATACAATAGAAGAAAGGAAAACATGCATGGTCAAGAAAATGAGAGATAGCTTTGAAGGTGCAAGAAGGCACTAAGCAAAATAGAGAAACTAGAGTGTGTTTTCGCTGCAAAAAGGCCGGTCACCTAAAGAAAAACTGTTCAATCTGGAAAGCTGAGCAGCTAAGGTTAGAGCCACCCGCAAGAGAAAAAGCTAAATACAAAGGAAACTGCAGTTGCATCATGGAATGGTAGCTTTAAAGTGACTCCGAATAGTACACCACACGGATGGTGCATTGACTCAGGGGCAACTAGTCACATGACAAGTGATGAGACTCTTCACAGAAATTGATTTCAATGCAAAAGACAAAGTCTTCCTAGCAAATGGGAAAAGTATTACAGCGTTAGGGAATGGTCAAGGGTTCCTGAATTGCATCACACCATCAGGAGATAAGCAAACCAGTAATCTGTGAAGAGGAATCACAAACAAGAGGGCTCCTCCTAGTGAAATACTGGGATTGTAACAGACAGCAGTGGGTCTTGTGTTGTAATTATACTCACAAAGGGAGCAGCACCAAATGTGCTAAATGACGCAAGCAGGGATCTCACAGTGTCCCAGCAAACTGATCCTCAAATGGGATGTAGAGGCCCAGGTGTGCCAAATGCCAGGGATGATCGAATAAAGCTCAGGCTTCCATAGAATACAATATATTTTTTATTAAAACCAATATTAAAAACCAATGGGTATAAGAATTTACCTATAGTATATAAAACAATATTGACAATAGTTTGCAACACGTTTCTCAGCTGTGCTAGCTGTTTCATCAGGCATCTGTTGACATCATGGAAGCTCTGGCTTTTAAATCTCTACTAACCAATCCCCTAATAGACTCCTCCCACTTTCTGACTAAGCAGGTGTAATTAATAAACAATAAACCTCTCTCCCATATGTTCTTTACAAATATAAACAACACTTAATATTAACATTGTCCCAATGAACATTATAAATTCATATAGCTAATACATCCATATAGCTAATAAATCCTTAACTTATTCTATGCTAGCATAAATCATAAAAAAATTATAATACATTTGCCGATCCTGACTGTGTTGAAATACAACATATTGATCTTTTAAATGTCATGACAATATACAACAATCTAAGCAATAAACGCCCACATTTGACATATATATAAATAATGATGGCCACCCCTTTTTGATTAAATCCATGTTGCTCACATTCACCTAGATTACGAGTTTTGAGGGCTATGGGGAAAGTAAAGAACACAACAAAAGTTGCGTTATTTAACCCCCTATAGCAATGCCATTACAAGTTTTGAAAAACACTGCTTGCGCGTGCGATATGGAGATTTTAAGCTCCATACCGCACACAAAACAAGCACTATGTTTGACGTGCTTGTGCACGCTTTCCCCATAGACATCAATTGGGAGAGCCGGCAAAAAAAAAGTCTAACACCTGCGATCGTGGAGACAAAAGTTCCGTAACGCAGCCCCATTGATGTCTATGGGGAAAAAGAAAATACAGTTTAAACCTAACACCCTAACATAAACCCCGAGTCTAAACACCCCTAATCTGCTGTCCCCGACATCGCCGAC
The DNA here is from genome assembly GCF_027579735.1 of Bombina bombina. Taxonomy (NCBI): domain Eukaryota; kingdom Metazoa; phylum Chordata; class Amphibia; order Anura; family Bombinatoridae; genus Bombina; species Bombina bombina. Next base: position 683,403,379 of record NC_069502.1, on the reverse strand, counting down.
GCCTGCCTACAGTTATTAATCCCTAATCTGCCACTCATGATATCGCCGCCACCTAAATACAATTATTAACCCCTAATCTGCTGCTCCCGATATCGCCGCCACTATACTAAAGCTATTAACCCCTATTCCGCTGCACCCCAACATTGCCGCAACAATATTAAAGTTATTAACCTATATTCCACCGCTCCCCAACATCACCTCAACTATATAAAGTTATTAACCCCTAAACCTCTGGCCTCCCACATCACTACCCCTAAATTAACCTATCAACCCCTAAACTGACAGCCCCCCACATCGCAACAACCTAAATTAAACTATATTAATCCCTAAACCTAACCCTAACGTAACCCTAATCCTATCCCTAAACCTAACCCTAACACCCCCTAACTTTAGTATAATGAAATTAGATCTAATTTAAGTTTACAATTATTAACTAAATAATACCTATTTAAAACTAAATACTTACCTGTTAAATAAAACCTAAGCTAGCTACAATATAACTAATATAACTAATTGTAGCTAGCTTAGGTTTTATTTTTATCTCACAGGTAAGTTTGTATTTATTTTAACTAGGTAGACTAGTTAGTAAATAGTTATTAACTATTTAATAACTACCTAGTTAAAATAAATACAAACTTACCTGTGAAATAAACATGCCTTACACTAAAACCTAACATTACAAAAAATAAAAAGCCTAATATAGAATAAACTACCAAGGGCCCTTAAAAGGGCCTTTTATAGGGCATTGCCCTGAGTTAAACAGCTCTTTTGCTTAAAAAAAAAATACAAACATCCCCTAACACTATACAAACCCCCACCCCCAAACTACCAAGGGCCCTTAAAAGGGCCTTTTGGGGGGCCCTTAAAAGCGCATTTTGTAGGGCACTGCCCTGCATTAAACAGCTCTTTTGCTCCAAAAAATACAACCCCCCCTAACACTATACAAACCCCCACCCCCCAAACTACCAAGGGCCCTTAAAAGGGCCTTTTGGGGGGTTAAACAGCTCTTTTGCTAAAAAAAAAACCACCTAAAATATACATTACACAAAATAACAAACAAACTATCAAAAATAAAAAAAAATATTTATTTTCTAATACCCATAAAAAAAACACCCCGAAATGAAAAACCTAATCTAGAATGAACTACCAATGGCCCTTAAAAGGGCCTTTTGTAAGGCATTGCCCTAAGGATAGCAGCTCTTTTAGTGGAAAAAAATTACAAAGACCCACTAACATTACAAACCCCCACCCCCACCAAACCCACAAAATAAAAAAAAACTATCTAAAAAACATAAGATACCCATTGCCCTGAAAAAGGGCATTTGTATGGGCATTGCCCTTAAAAGGGCATTTATCTCTTTTACTGCCCAGACCCTAAACTAAAAAATAAAACCCACCCAATAAACCCTTAAAAAAGCCTAACACTATCCCCCTGATGATCTACTTACACTCCCGCTTGAATGATCTTCATCCCGGAGTTGAAGTCATAATCCAGGCGGCAAGAAAACTTCATCCAGGCGGCATCTTCAATCTTCATCCAGGCGGCATCTTCTATCTTGATCCTGGAGGCGGGGAGCGAGTCCATCTTGAAGACATCCAGCGCGGAGCAACCTCTTCATACGGTCGCCGCCGTATACTAAATCTTCAATGCAAGGGACATGATTCAAGATGGCGTCCCTTGCATTCCTATTGGCTGAAAAATTTGAATCAGTCAATAGAATGAGAGCTGCTAAAATACTATTGGCTTTTCAAATCAGCCAATAGGATTTAAGCAGCTCTCATTCGGTTTAGGGGTTAATAGGTTTAGTATAGTGGCGGCGATGTAGGGCTTAATAACTTTAGTATAGTGGGGGCGATGTGGGCGGACGGCAGATTAGGGGTTAATAATATTTAAATAGTGATTGCAATGCGGGAGGGCGGCGGTTTAGGGGTTAATAAGTTTATTATAGTGGTGAAAATGTCAAGGAGTGGCGGAATAGGGGTTAATAATTTTTGTCTGCGATGTCGGGAGCGGCAGATCAGGGGTTAAAAACTTTAAAATCGTGTTTGCGATGTGGGAGGGCCTCGGTTTAGGGGTTAATAGGTAGTTTATGGGTGTTAGTGTACTTTTTAACACTTAAGTTATGAGTTTTATGTTACAGCTTTGTAGCATAAAACTCATAACTACTGACTTTAGATGGCGGTACACATCTTGTTGTTTTAGGCTGTAACGCTCGCTTTATAGCCTCACAGCAAAACCAGTAATAGCGGCACTATGGGAATCCCATGAAAAAACGTAATTTTTACGAGTGCGGTACTGACGTTGCGGTACAGGCTAAAAGGCTTGCGGTACACCTATACCGACAAGACTTGTAATGGCTGCGTTAGGGAAAATGATGCGTTATTATGGACCACAACGTTGCTATTTCACTCATAACGCAAAACTCGTAACCTAGGTGAATGTGTTTAATACTAAACGTTGGGTGTTATGTATATATCTCTCGCTTCTGAGTTCTTAAAAAATCCTACTGTACACTCCTGGGCTTTGGCGATCTGCATCTATCTATGATGTATTTAATATACATCATAATGTCACCTTATGATCCCTCATATTATTGCTGTGGAAACCGATTAATTTCCATTACTTTAAGCCAGACATTTCCGTAAAGAGAGGGGTCTGTTCATGTGCGTGATAGGAGGAGGATATGTAGTGCTCTCTGAGAACAGCATCCATCATATGTGGGTGTGTAAGATATATGTAATCAGACAATATCTGGTGCTTTTAGAGCACAGCGTGTTGATTAAGAAAAAATTAACCCTTGACTACGAATTAATGGTACCTAGGGATTGTCTAAATTGGCCAATCAGAAACAAGTATAAGCAACAATTTCTATCATATAAAAAATGTTTAATACATCTAATTTATATATTAATAAAAAGTGTATACACTTTTTTATTAATATATAACTTTTATTAAATACATATAAATTCACAAAGTAAACAGAAGACCACAGAACAACAAAGAATGTCATTTATCACTAATGTTAATTCTAATCATAGAATAATAAAAAAGATTATTAATAAACACTGGTTTCTCCTCCAAAAAGACCCTGTTCTCAAAAATATAATAGATGATAAACCTAAAATCACATTTAGAAGGGCCCCCACACTAATACAAAAATTAGCACCAAGTAAAATAGTAATGAACAAAAAAACAACTTCAGGAAGATTATCAAGTGATAAAAAACTAAATATCAATGGTGCTTATAGATGCAACATAAAAAGGTGTAATATGTGCAAATACATCTCCCATGGGGCAAAAAAGGTTACTTCCAATACCACAGGATGTTCGTATCCCATTCGAGGGAGACTTGACTGTGGTTCTACCTTTGTCATATATGTATTAACATGTAAATGTGGGATCCAATATTTAGGGCGCAAGATTAGAAAGATCAGAAGGAGATGGGTGGAGCATTATAGGAACATCACCAAAAATAGCAATAAACATTTGGCTAGATTGCAAGTTTTTCGTTTTGAGCTGTGCAGTGCTAACGAGCAGATTTGTCTCACCGCTCACTTACATGCAGCGCTGGTATTACGGGCTTTTACAAACCCGTTGTTAAAATACAAGAAGTTAGCATTGAGCAAAATTTTGCTCATTACCGCACTCCAATATCAGCGCTGTTTAAGTCAGCGGTGAGCTGGTCGTACATGCTCGTGCGCGATTTCCCCATAGGAATCAACGGGGAGAGCAGGCTGAGAAGAAGTCTAACACCTGCAAAAAAGCAGCGTAAAACTCACTAACGAAAATTTATGTCTACACCTAACACCCTAACATGAACCCCGAGTCTAAACACCCCTAATCTTACACTTATTAACCCCTAATCTGCTGCCCCCGACATCGCCGACACGTACATTATATTTATTAACCCCTAATCTGCCGCTCCGGTCACCGCCGCCACCTACATTATTCTTATGAACCCCTAATCTGCTGTCCCCCAACATCGCCGCCATCTACATTATATTTATTAACCCCTAATCTGCCGCCCCCAATGTCGCCGCAACCTACCTACAATTATTAACCCCTAATCTGCCGCCCCCCAACGTCGCCGCCACTATAATAAACAATTAACCCCTAAACCTCCGCACTCCTGCCTCACAAAAATTAGTTAAATATTATTAACCCCTAATCTGCCGTCCCTAACATCACCGCCACCTACCTACACTTATTAACCCCTAATATGCCGCCCCCAACGTCGCCACCACTATACTAAATTTATTAACCCCTAAACCTAAATCTAACCCTAACCCCCCCTAACTTAAATATAATTACAATAAATCTAACTAAAAATTCCTAAATCTAAAGTACAACCCCCCCCCCCACTAAATTACAGAAAATAATAAACAAATGACAGATAGTTAAACTAATTACACCTAATCTAATAGCCCTAACAAAATAAAAAAGCCCCCCCAAAATAAAAAAAACCCTAGCCTAAACTAAACTACCAATAGCCCTTAAAAGGGCCTTTTGCGGGGCATTGCCCCAAAGTAATCAGCTCTTTTACCGGTAAAAAAAATACAATCAAACCCCCAACAGTAAAACCCACCACCCACACAAACAACCCCCCAAATAAAATACTATCTAAAAAAACTAAGCTCCCCATTGCCCTGAAAAGGGCATTTGGATGGGCATTGCCCTTAAAAGGGCAGTTAGCTCTTTTGCAGGCCCAAACCCTAACCTAAAAATAAAACCCACCCAATACACCCTTGAAAAAACCTAACACTAACCCCCTGAAGATCGACTTACAGTTCTGAAGACCGGACATCCATCTTCAAGGAAGCAGCAGAAGTCTTCACCCATCCGGGCCGAAGTCCTCAACGAAGCCGGGAGAAGTCTTCATCCAAGCCGGACGAAGTGGTCCTCCAGATGGGCAGAAGTCTTCATCCAGACGGCATCTTCTATCTTTATCCATCCGACGTGGAGCGGGTCCATCTTCAAGACATCCGACGCGGAGCATCCTCACATATGACGGATGCTGTTCTCAGAGAGCACTACATATCCTCCTATCACGCACATGAACACACCCCTCTGTTTACTTACTTCTGGCTTAAAGTAATGGAAACGGATCGGTTTCCACAGCAATAATATGAGGGATCATAAGGCGAAATTATGATGTATATTAAATACATCATAGATAGATGCAGATCGCCCAAGCTGGTATTACGAGAAGAAAGCAGTAGACCCTCTCATGTCAAGACTTCTACCGCATTTAAAAGTCAGTAGTTAAGAGTTTTATGGGCTAACGCCAGAGCATAAAACTCTTAACTAAAGTGCTACAAAGTACACTAACACCCATAAACTACCTATTAACCCCTAAACCGAGGACCCCCACATCGCAAACACTATAATAAAATGAAAAGAAGAAAGAGAGGGCACCGCATAGTGTGATATTGTTTCAATATGATGTGATACAGGTGTAAACAGGTAATGCGCTTACCAAAAGATGTTGTACTGTGCTCTGACCAGTACAATCTCGCCTGCTAGCACTTAGTACAGTGGCTAGTACACTGCCAGACTGGATCCTTCCTGGAGTACACCCTCCTTTCTGTAAGAGACGGCTACCAAAGGGATCTTCAGTGTGACTGTAAAGAAATCCTCGTTTTGCAACTTGAGAAAACTTGTTCAAAATTGTTGCATAAATAAGTGTAAACAACTTCCAGTGTTTAAAAGATTTAAAAGGCTTTATTATAACGCGTTTCTCAACCTCCAAGGGTCGTTTCATCAGATATAAAAGCGAATAAAAACAGTTATAAATTTTGACATTATATACAACTTTGTTGATTAAAAACACCTTTGTTGATTAAAAACGGAAGTTGTAACAAAAAATCTTGAACCAATAGAATGCATTGCAAAAAACAAAAACAAACTTGGGATACCAATTAGGGATTCACAGCTGTTATGGTTAAATTAACTTAGTAAATGTTAAAATGGAATGCTTGTTTGTAATTGTAAAAAACTTGTTGGCTGTTGAATGTTAATGGAAAAAACAATTTAAAGCTTAAACCAGCTATGTGAAACAGCCGATGAGCCGGCCTTGAATCGCCAATGTTGCAAATCCAAAGATGATACATAGCCCGTAAGGGAAATATAACAGACATTTTTCATGTTAAAAATTTGTTATTCACATCAGAAATATACATATGGTTATCCTAATTGATAAGTGTATTTTTTAAAATCAGCACTCAAGTAAACTTGCGCTCGGGGCTGTTGCATAATGAAACCGACACAATATGAATCTCTTATAAACATTGAAAATGGACATGTAATTGTCCTCATTAATGGACATAGTTTAGAAGATCAGCACACGAATGGCCATAGGTTCGCGGCTGTTACATAGTTAAACATAAACACAATATAAATCTGTTATAGACATTAAGAAGAGATATATGGTTATCCTCATTGATAGACATATTTTTAGAGATAGGATCACAAGTTGCCAAAACTTGCGGCTGTTATATGATATTACATAGACATGAATGTCGGTTGATCCTATTTCGAAAAAATATACTATTGGTTGTGAGCCTAAAAAATGCCCATGTTTTACTAAGATCCTAAACAGAGGATCATGTTAAGGCAAATATATAAACCGGAAAGAAGTATAGTGTGAGTGCGCTTTTGTTGTCCAGAGATATAAACTATAGTAATACTGATAAATAGTGTACACTTATTGGATATAGTGTGAGTGCACCTTTGTTATTCCAGGATGTGAACTATAATAATACTAATGGATGATGATTTAGTGTACACTTTGTACTAATAACTTAATGTATACCTAATCGTGATAGTTATCTGAAAAATGTGTAGTGTTAAAGTTTGTTGTGTAATGCAAAGAAGTATTTTGTAATATAGATATATGTTTATTGTGCTCAAAAGAAAATGTGATAGAAATCAATATTACTCACATATAATTGTTAAATAAGGTAATATATCTAACTGGATGATGATTTGGAAATCTGTGTTGTTACAAGAATATATACGTGTGATAATTTGTTATGGATATGTACCTATAATGGTTTTGGTATGTGAATTTATGTGACAGGATGATGATTTGAATGTCTCTATTGTTGTATGAATATGTACCTATAATGGTTTTATTTGGATATTATTATATCCATATATATATATTTGCCTATAATAATTTGGGTGCCGATTTGTGTAACAGAGTGATGTTTTAGGCATGAGGTGTAATGGAGTGTAATATGGAGTTCCTGTATGTGTATAGAAATAATGTCAAATAATATAAAAATTATATTAAAATTATAGAAGACACATTGTATGTATTGTCCTATATAATTTGAAATAAATATTCATACTAAATATGGAAATGTGTGAGAGTGTGAGTGAGGAATGTAAGTGATGATAGTGGTGTGTATGACGTTTATTCATAATGTGAGTGTGTGGGTGATAGTGGTATGGAATGATTGTTATACATATAAATAATAGTGATATATCTGGTATATAGTCAGAATGCGAATAATATATATGAAAATTAGGTATGTATGAAAAGTTTGAATGGACTAAATGGTGAATGAATTGACACTAGACTGATCTGTAAAATGATATAAACTGTTGGATAGGTTGGGTTATATGTAACATAAGCAAGGATTGGGGAAAAAATATGTTGGTTATATTTGTATGTTCATCTGAACATAAACATGAATAAACTACAGATAAAGGAATACCGGACAATGGGCTGAAAATGATATTGGTATCATGATATTGTCCATCAATTGAAGGCTGCTAGATCCAAATTGGCATTTAGCCCAAGTGGATATAGAGTCTTCAATCGATAGATCCAATATGTTTCACGTTGTCTGAGTCTCGTCAATCTATTGTAATCATTGCTTTTTGGAATGAAATCAATAGGAATATAATTGAATATGTAGGGATTTCCATTGTGTTTTGTGAGGCAATGATTGGGTATGCTATGTTTAATATTCTTTTTTTTGGAATTTTTACAATTGCGATAATGTTCTCCCCACATGGTGCGTAGTTTCCTAGATGTACGACCTACATACTGGAGGCACTCCATAAGATAAACTGTATATGAGGATTCACAATTGAAAAAAATAGGAATCTGGAAGCTTTCTCCTGTTACTTTGGATTTGAAATTTTTAATAACCGATTTAATTATTTTACAAGTCCCACATCCCATTTTTCCACATTTGTACATCCCACATAGGCCAAATATTCCTTTGTTTCGTACCTGAATCTGGTTTTGTTTTCTACCTTGAATGTGTTTTACTTTTTTGCTCGGAGCTAGTTTGCTCCTTAGTGTTGGAGCTCTCCTGTATACTATTTTTGGTTTTTCTTGTACTAAATGTTTTAAAATGGGATCTCTTTGAATTATGTGCCAATGTTTGTGTAATATATGTTCTATTCGATGGAAGTCAGAATTGTATTGAGTTATAAAAAGAGTATCTTTCCTTATTGCATTGTGTGATTGGCTGTTATCTTTTCTGTTAGTTAAAATATCATTCCTGTTTAATTTGGATGCTCTTTCTAAAGACTTGTCTAATATATATGGGGGATATTCTTTTTCCAAGAATCTATTGTATAGAATCTGGCTTTGTTCTAAAAAGGTGTTGTAATCAGTGCAATTTTGCCTAATTCTTCGGAGTTGACTGTAAGGAATGTTGTGTATCCAGTTTTTGTGATGATTGCTGTGATAATTAAGAAAGCTATTACTGTCAACGTCTTTAAAATATGTTTTGGATTGGATTTTGTTGTTATTGATACTCAGGAAAAGGTCCAAATACTCAATGTATGATGTTTGAATATTAGCTGTAAATTCAATGCCCATATCATTGTGATTAAGGTGGTCAATGAATTTTACCGCCGTAGAATTGTCTCCCTCCCAGAGGAAGATGAGGTCGTCTATATAACGGCCATAGAAGACCAGGCTCGCCCCAAATTCTGCAGAATATATGTATCTTTCTTCAAATAATCCCATAAATAGATTGGCAAAACTTGGGGCGAACCTGGTCCCCATGGCCGTACCCTTTACCTGTAAATAAAAATTGTCTTGATAAATAAAATAATTGTGTTTAAGTATAAATGAAATACTTTCTAAAATGAAATCACATTGTTGTTCGGGCAAATAGATATCTTTCTTCAAAAAATGTACAATGGCTTGTATACCTAAAGTGTGTGAAATATTGGAGTATAACGAAATGACGTCGCATGTGATCCAAAGTAGATTTTTGTCTTCTATACTAGTATTGTTCAAAATTTGTAACAAATGTGTGCTGTCCCTTATATATGAGGGCAATGTTGTAACGTATTTTTGAAGATATTGGTCCACATAATATGACAGATTGTATGTAAGGTTGCCTATTCCTGCAATGATTGGACGCCCTGGTGGATTGTCTTTATTTTTATGTATTTTGGGTAAATGGTAATAATGGGCTATACTAGGGTTTTGTGTTCTAAGAAAATCTTTTTCATTTTTGTTCAAAATCTTTAAAGAAAAACCTTTATCTATGAGTTCTGTGTAAGATTGTAAATATATTTCTGTTGGATTATTTTGTAAAATTTTGTAGTAATTAATGTCCCCCAATATTCTATTTGCCTCTTTGATATAGTCTTTAATATCTTGAATAATAATTCTGCCGCCTTTATCGGCGTCGCGGATAATGATGTTTGAATTGTTCTGTAAACTATGAATAGCTCTTTGGTGGCTTATAGTGGAGTAATTCTTCTTTCGTTTTTTGGAACGTAATATTTTATCGAAATCTTCCAGAACCATGCTCTGAAAGAGTTCAATATAATCTTTTCCTACATTGGTGGGATTAAAGTTTGATTTATTTTTTACATCCGTGTGTATATACCCATCAAACAGATGAGAGGGGAGCTCATCTGTTTCTGAATATACACATGTTATGTTTTTGTTAGATGGCATGGAATCAGTTAATATTACTTGTGTTCTAGAGTCATCTATTTTGCTTGATTTTAATCTTTTGTTGGCGAAGTATTTTGTAGCGTCAATTTTCGTGTGAAATTATTAAGATCTACAAAGATGTCGAACATTTTAGGTACATTTGGTGGACAATAGGATAATCCCTTTTTGAGAACTCTTTTTTCGGGAATGGATAATTTGTGGGATGATAAATTAAAGATCCCTTGATCTAATCGGGATAGTTCCTTTTCCTTGGTGGCAAGGGCTCTACCTCTGGAGCCTCGCTTTCTAGAGTGTGGGGTCTTTTGCCTGCTCTTATTGGTGGGCTCTCGTTTCTCATATGGGGACCTGACTCTAAAAAATGAGACAGATTATTGGTGCTAGTGCTAGGGATTTCTGAGTCTATCACTGAACTTCTGTGTTCTGAAGACAATACACTAAACCTGTTTTGATGTTCGTAATATTCCTGATGTCCTTTTTGGTGTGTATTGGTATGTTGAATGTTGGGGTTGTTAATCCTTGGTCCTATATATTGTGGTTTGGAAGAGATATAATTAGGTGAATTGTGGTCTGGTTGTGAATAGCAGTCAGCTAGATTGTTGAAGGATCCAGATGAATGGTTTCTGAAATAGTTTGGTGTTCTTCCCACTTGGAATGTGTGTTGGGGTTCAGATCTGTTATGATGATGTTGTTGACTTTGGTAGGATTGATATGATGGATATTGTCATGTTTGTGGATCGTATGGTCTGTTGTGATTGTTAGAACGTGTTTGATATTGTGATGGACCAGAATGATGGTTATGTTGTGTATCTTGATGTGTATGGTGGGGAGTGTTATTCAATCCTCTGTTGTTGGTCCAGGAGTTTCTGTTATTGTGACCTGTGTGCGGTGTTCCTGGATGATTCCAAGAATTCCTATTATCTGGATTGTTGTGATGCATGTAATGATGGTCTGAGTGATTGTAATTATGGTTTCTATTCCTATGGTTTGCAGTAGCTGTTTGTTTTTTACCTTTTCCGTACTGTAAAACTTTCCATTCATTCTGGGTGTTGTTGTGACTATTCTTATTTGCTTGTGTGTCATTCTGACGATTAAAAGAATATACACAATCATTGACATAATCTTTATGGTCTCTCTCTTTCTTATTCTTGATATTGACTAAACTCTCCTGGTACCTGTCAGTTCTTTCATTAATGTCTTTGTTAATTTTGGTGTAGTCTGGATTCTGTTGGTACACCTTGAGGTCAGTTTGAATCTTTTCTATAGTGTTGCTGCTTTGACTATATAATTTCCTTCTATGATCAATTAAAATTTTAATTAATTTGATAGAGCATTCATTTAAGGCTTCATACCATCTTTTTAAAATTTCAGGATCTTCTTTAAATGAGCAGTGTTTCAATAATCTTAGACCCCTAGGTATATAATTAATTTCTAAATATTTTTCTAAAGTGGTTAAGTCCCACCAATGTCTGTGCTCTTTATTTATTTCTTCTTCTAATAAATAAAAGAGATCTCCCATGGGTTTTATATCATGTGTTTCTGATAAAACTTCTGCAACTGAAATGTCCTTTGATAGATTAAACCCCATACGTTTGGAGCTTCTTTCTTCTTTGGATTGCATATTTCTGGGTGTCAAAAACCTGTCTTGAATAATGTGAGTTTGATGCCTTTCTCTTGGAATAACAGCAGAAGGTGTGTTTTGTACTAGTGTACTCTTGTTGTTGCGATTATAACTGCTGCAATGATGTATATGCTAGGTGATTCTTTGTAAGGACTGTTGGTATTTATGGGAAAAAGATAATAATAATAATGTATGTGTGTGGGGACACGGTTTGATTCGACCTATAGTTGATACTGCAAAGAGGTGTGGAACTATCTGTATGTTTGGCTTTTATCACAGTCGGAGTATGTGGAATGAAATTTAATAATGTTTGATATATAGTGTTTATGAGATTAACAAAAAAGTGCAAAAGTGTAATAACCCTGTGTTTGTGATGAGGTGTTGATTCCTGCTTGTGATGAATTTGTATGCGGTCAAAATCGTGTGGGAGTGTGCTTTTTTGGACAGTTTATAAATTGAACTGTACCTTTAAAATCATCTGTTTTTTAAGACAGAGAAAAAGTGTTTGATATGTGCGGTCATGAAGAAATAATGCTCTAGTCAATATGTGAATAATACTTACAGACCATTTGCTAAAATGATCTCAGTGATAATACTCTAATCACAATGTGAATAATACTTGCAGACCATTGGTTATAATGATCTCAGTATTATAAGTGCATTGTATAACTATATCCAATCGTGTAGAATGAGTTTTTTAGGCAGCTCATAAATTTGAACTATGCCTTTAAAATCATCTGTTTTGAGAACAGAACAAAGAAAACGTTTTTAATAATGCGGTCGTAAAAAAGTGGCTGACGATCACACTCTATTAAAAATGTGAATGACACTTGCAGTCCACTTGCTTGAATGATCTCAATTCTATAGGTGTATGGTATAACTATATGCCGTTAAGATGTTTAAACATAAAGTTGTTAGATTTTCTTATAGACAGAGAGATAATCACTATATACAGTCATAGAATGTTGACTAACGTGATACAAAATACTATCAAAACAATTGTTTGAACAGTTGCAATTCAACAGGTGCACTGTATAATTAAGTGCCGTTAGAAACATACAGGTCTAAAATTTCTAAAATGCCGTGTGGGAGGAGGCAAGAAAGAAAATAAACATAATAGGGTGTTAAATTCTTCAAAATGCAACGATGTGAATTATTAATATATATGAAATCTTTGTAAGTGTAACGACTGAAAATTTTTTCACTCAATCTGAACAAAGATAGATGTGTGTGTATAAATCCCCTATCAGCTGCTGCCTTGATAAACTCTCTTCAAAAAAGATCACAAAATGTAATATCCCCAGGAGAGGGAAAAAAGGCGCGCTATTTATGGGCATAAGATAACACAAAAGACAAACATAATAGATGATAATAAACAAATATGATGAATTAAAAAATTCAAAAAAAGGTATTACCAAATTGACTTAGTCCCTTATCGAGTGTATCTAACTCGGAAAAATGGCTGCAATGCCACAGTAGGTGAAAGTCCGTTGCTGATTAGTTGTATTTGCTCGTTGCTTTTGTGCAGGCAGCTCCTCTTGTTCCCAGAGAGCAGGGATGTGGCTGTTTAGAAAAGAAGAAAGAGAGGGCGCCGCATAGTGTGATATTGTTTCAATATGATGTGATACAGGTGTAAACAGGTAATGCGCTTACCAAAAGATGTTGTACTGTGCTCTGACCAGTACAATCTCGCCTGCTAGCACTTAGTACAGTGGCTAGTACACTGCCAGACTGGATCCTTCCTGGAGTACACCCTCCTTGCTGTAAGAGACGGCTACCAAAGGGATCTTCAGTGTGACTGTAAAGAAATCCTCGTTTTACAACTTGAGAAAACTTGTTCAAAATTGTTGCATAAATAAGTGTAAACAACTTCCAGTGTTTAAAAGATTTAAAAGGCTTTATTATAACGCGTTTCTCAACCTCCAAGGGTCGTTTCATCAGATATAAAAGCGAATAAAAACAGTTATAAATTTTGACATTATATACAACTTTGTTGATTAAAAACACCTTTGTTGATTAAAAACGGAAGTTGTAACAAAAAATCTTGAACCAATAGAATGCATTGCAAAAAACAAAAAACAAACTTGGGATACCAATTAGGGATTCACAGCTGTTATGGTTAAATTAACTTAGTAAATGTTAAAATGGAATGCTTGTTTGTAATTGTAAAAAACTTGTTAGCTGTTGAATGTTAATGGAAAAAACAATTTAAAGCTTAAATCAGCTATGTGAAACAGCCGAAGAGCCGGCCTTGAATCGCCAATGTTGCAAATCCAAAGATGATACATAGCCCGTAAGGGAAATATAACAGACATTTTTCATGTTAAAAATTTGTTATTCACATCAGAAATATACATATGGTTATCCTAATTGATAAGTGTATTTTTGAAAATCAGCACTCAAGTAACCTTGCGCTCGGGGCTGTTGCATAATGAAACCGACACAATATGAATCTCTTATAAACATTGAAAATGGATATGTAATTGTCCTCATTAATGGACATAGTTTAGAAGATCAGCACACGAATGGCCATAGGTTCGCGGTTGTTACATAGTTAAACATAAACACAATATAAATCTGTAATAGACATTAAGAACAGATATATGGTTATCCTCATTGATAGACATATTTTTAGAGATAGGATCACAAGTTGCAAAACTCGCGGCTGTTATATGATATTACATAGACATGAATGTCGGTTGATCCTATTTCGAAAAAATATACTAATGGTTGTGAGCCTAAAAAATGCCCATGTTTTACTAAGATCCTAAACAGAGGATCATGTTAAGGCAAATATATAAATATATATATATATATAAATATATAAATCTTCTATCTTCATCCATCCGACGAGGAGCGACTCCATCTTGAAGACATCCGGCACGGAGCATCCTTCCAGCACGACGACTAACGACGAATGACGGTTCCTTTAAATGACGTCATCCAAGATGGCATCCCTTGAATTCCGATTGGCTGATAGGATTCTATCAGCCAATCGGAATTAAGGTAAGAAAAAGCCGATTGGTTGATTTAATCAGCCAATCGGATTGAAGTTCAATCCGATTGGCTGATTGGATCAGCCAATAGAATTGACCTCGCATTCAATTGGCTGATCCAATCAGATTGGCTGATTAAATCAACCAATCGGATTTTTCCTACTTTAATTCCGATTGGCTGATAGAATCCGAGAATGATAGAATTCGAGGGACGCCATCTTGGATGACGTCATTTAAAGGAACCGTCATTCGTCGTTAGTCGTCGTGCTGTAAGGATGCTCCGTGCCGGATGTCTTCAAGATGGAGTCGCTCCTCGTCGGATGAATGAAGATAGAAGATGCCACTTGGATGAAGCCTTCTCCCGGTCCGTATGTCCTCTTCTGCCCGGATAGGATGAAGACTTCTGCCGGTCTGGATGTCCTCTTCTGCCCCATTGGATGAAGACTACTGTACGGATCGGATGACCACTTGTGCCCGGCTGAGTGCAGACGGCTCAAAGTAGGGTGATCTTCAATGGGGTAGTGTTAGGTTTGTTAAGGGGGTATTGGGTGGGTTTTAGAGTAGGGTTGTGTGGGTGGTGGGATGTAATGTTGGGGGGGTATTGTATTCTATTTTTTACAGGTAAAAGAGCTGATTACTTTGGGGCAATGGCCCGCAAAAGGCCCTTTTAAGCGCTATTTGTAATTTAGTATAGGGTAGGGCATTTTATTATTTTGGGGGGCTTTTTTATTTTATTAGGGGGCTTAGATTAGGTGTAAACTTAGTTTAAACTTCTTGTAATTTTTCTCTCTCTCTAATTTAGTGTTTATTTTTTTTCGTAATTTAGTGGGGTTTTTTCCGTAATTTAGTTTATTGCATTTAATTGTAATTAATTATAGGTAGTTTAGGTAATTAGTTTAATGATAGTGTAGTGTTAGATGTAATTGTAACTTAGGTTAGGTTTATTTTACAGGTAATTTTGTACTTATTTTAACTAGGAAGTTATTAAATAGTTTATAACTATTTAATAACTATTCTACCTAGTTATAATAAATACAAACTTGCCTGTGAAATAAATATAAATCCTAAGCTAGCTATAATGTAACTATTAGTTATATTGTAGCTAATTTAGGGTTTATTTTACATGTAAGTATTTAGTTTTAAATAGGAATAATTTTTAATTTTTTTTTTTTTTTATTTCGTTTAATTTAAATTATATTTAAGTTAGGGAGGGGGTTAGGGTTAGGTTTAGACTTAGGTTGAGGGGTTAATACCTTTAATATAGTAGCGGCGACGTTGGGGGTGGCAGATTAGGGGTTAATAAATGTAAGTAGGTGTCGGAGATGATAGGGCAGGCAGATTAGGGGTTAATAAAAATTAACTAGTGTTTGCGAGGCGGGAGTGCGGCGGTTTAGGGGTTAATACATTTATTAAAGTGGCGGCGATGTCCGGTCGGCAGATTAGGGGTTAATAAGTGTAGTTAGGTTGCGGTGACGTTGGGGGTGGCAGATTAGGGGTTAATAACTATAATGTAGGTGTCGGCGATTTTGGGGGCAGCAGATTAGAGGTTTATAAGCAAAATGTAGGTGGCGGCAGTGTCCGGAGCGGCAAATTAGGGGCTAATAGTATAATGCAGGTGGCGACGATGTCGGGGGCGGCAGTCGGCAGATTAGGGGTTAATAAGTGTAATATTAGGGGTGTTTAGACTCAGGGTTCATGTTAGGGTGTTAAATGTAGACATATTTTTTCTTTCCCCATAGGAAACAATGGGGCTGCGTTAGGAGCTAGACGCTGCTTTTTTGCAGGTGTTAGGTTTTTTTCCAGCCAGCTCAGCCCCATTGTTTCCTATGGGGAAATCGTGCACGAACATGTTTATCCATCTTACCGCTACCGTAAGCAACGCTGGTATTGAGGTGAGATGTGGAACTAAATTCTGCTCTACGCTCACCTTTTTGCGGCTAACGCCAGGTTTAAAAAAACCTGTAATACCAGTGTTGGCTTAAGGTAGCGTTAGAAATAAAAGCCTCGTTAGCCCCCCACCCCTGTTAACGCCAAACTCGTAATCTTGGCGAATGTGAGCAACATGGATCTAATAAAAAAGGGGAGAATGGTGGCCATCATTTTTTATATATACAGTATGTCAAATGTGGGCGTTTATTGCATAGATTGTTGTATATTGCCATGACATTTAAAAGATCAATATGTTGTATTTTAACACAGTCAGGATCAGCAAATATATTATATTTTTTTATGATTTATGCTAACATAGGCCTAGATTTAGAGTTGGGCGGTAGCCGTGAAAACCAGAGTTAGAGGCTCCTAACGCTGGTTTTTAACGCCCTCTGGTATTTGGAGTCAGTCAGGAAAGGGTCTAACGCTCACTTTCCAGCCGCGACTTTTCCATACCGCAGATCCCCTTACGTCATTTGCGTATCCTATCTTTTCAATGGGATCTTTCTAACGCCGGTATTTAGAGTCGTGGCTGGAGTGAGATTTAGAACTCTAACGACAAAACTCCAGCCGCAGAAAAAAGTCAGTAGTTAAGAGCTTTTTGGGCTAACGCCGGTTCATAAAGCTCTTAACTACTGTGCTCTACAGTACACTAACACCCATAAACTACCTATGTACCCCTAAACCGAGGTCCCCCCACATCGCCACCACTCGATTAAATTTTTTTAACCCCTAATCTGCCGACCGCCACCTACGTTATACTTATGTACCCCTAATCTGCTGCCCCTAACACCGCCGACCCCTATATTATATTTATCAACCTCTAATCTGCCCCCCACAACGTCGCCGCCAGCTACCTACAATAATTAACCCCTAATCTGCCTACCGCAAAGCGCCGGCACCTACGTTTTCCTTATGTACCTATAATCTGCTGCCCCTAACACCGCCGACCCCTATATTATATTTATTAACCCCTAATCTGCCCCCCACAATGTCGTCGCCGCCACCTACCTACACTTATTAACCCCTAATCTGCCGAGCGGACCGCACCACTACTATAATAAAGTTATTAACCCCTAATCCGCCTCACTCCTGCCTCAATAACCCTATAATAAATAGTATTAACCCCTAATCTGCCCTCCCTAACATCGCCGACACCTAACTTCAAACATTAACCCCTAATCTGC
Organism: Bombina bombina; assembly: GCF_027579735.1. Taxonomy (NCBI): domain Eukaryota; kingdom Metazoa; phylum Chordata; class Amphibia; order Anura; family Bombinatoridae; genus Bombina; species Bombina bombina. The sequence continues at coordinate 683,385,708 of NC_069502.1, read as the reverse complement.
CGACCGGAGCTCACCCATATTCTAATACATTTTTTAACCCCTAAAGCTAAGTCTAACCCTAACACTAACACCCCCCTAAATTAAATATAATTTAAATCTAACTAAATAAATTAACTCTTATTATATAAATTATTCCTATTTAAAGCTAAATACTTACCTGTAAAATAAACCCTAATATAGCTACAATATAAATAATAATTATATTGTAGCTATTTTAGGATTTATATTTATTTTACAGGTAACTTTGTATTTATTTTAACCAGGTACAATAGCTATTAAATAGTTAAGAACTATTTAATAGCTAAAATAGTTAAAATAATTACAAAATCACCTGTAAAATAAATCCTAACCTAAGTTACAATTAAACCTAACACTACACTATCAATAAATTAATTAAATAAAATACCTACAATTATCTACAATTAAACCTAACACTACACTATCAATAAATTAATTAAATACAATATCTACAAATAAATACAATGAAATAAACTAACTAAAGTACAAAAAATAAAAAAGAACTAAGTTACAAAAAATAAAAAAATATTTACAAACATTAGAAAAATATTACAACAATTTTAAACTAATTACACCTACTCTAAGCCCCCTAATAAAATAACAAAGCCCCCCAAAATAAAAAATGCCCTACCCTATTCTAAATTAAAAAAGTTCAAAGCTCTTTTACCTTACCAGCCCTGAACAGGGCCCTTTGCGGGGCATGCCCCAAAGAATTCAGCTCTTTTGCCTGTAAAAAAAAACATACAATACCCCCCCCCAACATTACAACCCACCACCCACATACACCTAATCTAACCCAAACCCCCCTTAAATAAACCTAACACTAAGCCCCTGAAGATCTTCCTACCTTGTCTTCACCATGCCAGGTTCACCGATCGGTCCAGAGTCTTGATCCAAGCCCAAGCGGGGGGCTGAAGAGTGACGTCCATCCTCGGGCTGAAGTCTGGATCCAAGCGGCGGCTGAAGAAATCCATCATCGGGCTGAAGTCGGAAGTCCATCATCGGGATGAAGTCTTCTATCAAGCCGCATCTTCAATCTTCTTTCTTCTGGAGCGGAGCGGAGCGGAGCCATCTTCTTTCCAACCGACGCGGATCCAACCTCTTCAACCGACGCCTACTCGCCGAATGAAGGTTCCTTTAAGGGACGTCATCCAAGATGGCGTCCCTCGAATTCCGATTGGCTGATAGGATTCTATCAGCCAATCGGAATTAAGGTATGAAAATTCTGATTGGCTGATGGAATCAGCCAATCAGAATCAAGTTCCAATCAGCCAATCAGATTGAGCTCGCATTCTATTGGCTGATCGGAAAGTATGATGTAAATTAAATATCATAGATAGATGCAGATTGCCCAAGCCCGGGAGTGTACAGTAAGAATTTTTAAGAACTAAGAAGCAAGAGATATATACATAACACCCAACGTTTGGTGTTAAACACATTGTGAGCAACATGGATTTAATCAAAAAGGGGCGAATGATGGCCATAATTTTTTATACATATGTCAAATGTGGCCGTTTATTGCATAGATTGTTGTATATTGCCATGACATTTAAAAGATCAATATGTTGTATTTCAACACAGTCAGGATCAGCAAATTTATTATAATTTGTTATGATTTATTCTAACATAGAATAATTTAAGGATTTATTAGCTATATGGATGTATTAGCTATATGAATTTATAATGTTCATTGGGACAATGTTAATATTAAGTGTTGTTTATATTTGTAAAGAACATATGGGAGAGAGGTTTATTGTTTATTAATTACACCTGCCTAGTCAGGGAGTGAAAGGAGTCTATTAGGGGATTGGTTAGTAGAGATTTAAAAGCCATAGCTTCCATGATGCCAACAGATGCCTGATGAAACAGCTAGCACAACTGAGAAACGCTTTGCAATCTGTTGTCAATATTGTTTTTATATACTTTTGGTAAATTGGTTTTTAATATTGGTTTTAATAAAAATATATTGTATTCTATGGATGCCTGAGCTTTATTCAATTATCCCTGGCATTTGACACACCTGGGCCTCTACATCCCATTTGAGGATCAGTTTGCTGGGACACTGTGAGATCCCTGCTTGCGTCATTTAGCGCATTTGGTGCTGCTCGCTTTGTGAGTATAATTACAACACAAGACCCACTGCTGTCTGTTACAATACCAGTATTACACTAGAAAGCACTCTCTTGTTTGTGATTCCTCTTCACAGATTCCTGGATTCTTTTCAATTCTTTGAGAGGAGCTGCCAACACTACACACTTTGGACTTCATTGTCTGGGACCTATCACCACAGAAGAGCCTATTCAGATTTTTCTGAACTGTCCAGTGGTCCCCATTAAGGAATCCGATAAGATATTTTACCATTTTATATATTGTGCCCAATGGTTTATACTTTGTATCTACATTTCTATGTGTAAACATAATTATAGTTTACATCAATATTATATTTACATATATATTAATAGTTTGATTGGGTATTTGAGTGCCCCCTAGAGTTGGACACGTCAGTGTCTTCAATAGGTTTGTTCTCAGGAGATAAGCAAAGCATCTTAGTAAAAAATGTTCTGTACGTCCCAAGTTTAGAAGGAAGCCTCCTATCAGTGAAAACTTTTGCTAACAATGGACTCACAGTCCAGTTCCAAGGCAATGAATGTACAACTCGAAACAGGAGACAAATCCTAGCAAAAGGAAGGTTGAATGAACACCTGTACAAACTCATCACTGAAAGGGAGCAAGCCAAAACAACCATTCATAATCCACACAACAAATGTATCCACCTGTGGCACAGGCGATTAGGGCATCGAAATCCAGAAACCATAAAGGAACTTGCAAAGGGAGGTTAATCAGAAGACATCGTAATATTGCCTTGCCACATGCTCATGAAGTGCACATGTTGTATCAAAGCAAACGCCACACGTACCCCACTTCCACAAGCTAGTCAAAGAAAAACCACTCAACACATGGAACTCATACACAGTGACTTGTGTGGACCAATGAAAACCCCCACACCTGGCGGGAACAGATATTTACTGACCTTCATAGACGATTATTCCAGGTACACAACAACATATCTGATGAAGCACAAAAGCGAGACATCAAAGAAATTTTAAGAATTTATAGCTACATTTAGCAACAAATTTCAACGGAAACCAGGAATAATACGTACCAACAATGGAGGGGAATATATGAGTAAGGAAGTGGAGTCATACCTAAAGAAACAAGGTATTGTACACCAAACAACTGTACCATACACTCCTGAGCAAAATGGTGTTGCAGAAAGGAAAAATCGCACCCTCATAGAAATGGCCAGATGCATTCTTCATATGCCAATTTACTTAACCAGTACTGGGGTGAGGCAATAATGACTGCAACATACTTACAGAACAGGCTACCATCAAAAACTATTGAAAGTACCCCATATGAAATGTGGAATTGATCAAAATCTAGTATGGGGCATATTAGAGTGTTTGGATGTAAAGCATATGCCCATGTTCCAAGTGAGAAACACTCCAAATTAGAGAACACAGCCATAGAAGGCATTCTGGTGGGCTACAGTGAACAAAGTAAGGGATATAGAATCCTTCACCCAAAGACTAACAAGATCACAATAAGCTGCAGTGTTTATTTGATGAAAGTCAAACATCAGAAAAAATCTCCCTCGAAAGCAATGAAAAGAAATTGTCCACTGAACCAGCAGAAGATGCTGAGCAAAGTGAAGCTGTGCAGGATTCAGAACAAGAAGTGGAGCTTACAATAGAAAAAATAGCTACTCACAAACCAGTAGAACCCACTGAACAGCCAGAAATCAGAAAATCGACTCCAGTGATGAAAGGGATACCACTCCACAAGCTGTCATACATCGCTAAAACACATGGAACACTCAAACCAACATCCTGGGAAGATATAGAAAAATTGCCAAAAAGGGAAGCCAATCAATGGAGAATGGCAGCTGAAGAAGAAATAAAATCCCTTCAGGAAAATAAAACCTGGACACTCACTGAGCTCCCCCCCGGTCGCAAAACTATAGGAAGCAAATGGACTTTTAAAGTAAAATACAATACAGAAGGAAATATCAACAGATACAAGGCAAGATTAGTTGCAAAAGGATACTCACAGAAATTTGAAGAAGATTATGATGAAACTTTCGCTTCAGTTGTAAAGCACTCCACCATCAGGGCACTTCTTAGCATTGCAGCCAGAAAGGGAATGCAAGTGAGACACCTGGACGTTAAAACTGATTTCCTATATGGAGACATCAAGGAGGATCTCTAAATGGAACAGCCACCTGGATTTGAGAAGGGACAGAGCCTTGTATGTAAACTTCAAAAGAGCATCTATGGACTAATGCAAGCTGCAAGAATGTGGAATAAAAAAGCGAATGAAGTACTCATGAAAGAAGGATTCTCAAGAAGCAAAGCAGATCCATGTTTATATTCAAGGCATCAAGAAAACAAATGGATATACATCCTAATTTATGTTGATGACATCATAACTTGTTTTGAACAAGAAGGGGATTATGACCGAATAGTTCACATATTGAAACAGAACTTTGAGATTAAAAAACTAGGGAACATTACTCATTATCTAAGAATCTAAATAGAGAGGAAAGAGTATGGAAGCTATCTTCTTAACCATAGTCAGAAGATCACAGAAATATCACAGCAGTTTCACATGCAAGATGCAAAAGAAGTGAAACACCTATGAAACTAGATTACCAACGGAATAGAAAACTAGTTACCCAATAATTACAATTACCGAAGGGCATTTGGAAAATTGCTATACATTGCCACTGTGACAAGACCAGACATTGCCTCAGCAGTAGGTATACTCTGTAGAAAAGTTGCAACACCATGTCAACGTGACTGGAACACCGTAAAGAGAGTTATACAGTACCTAAAAGGAACAATTCGGATGAAGCTGTGACTGCCAGCAACTTCAAATCCAAAACTAATTGGATATGTTGATGCTGATTGGGCTGGAGATACCACTGACCGCAAGTCTACAAGTGGTTACATCTTCCAGTATGGAGAAGGAACAATAAGTTGGTCTAGTCGAAAACAAGTGACTGTTTTATTCTCCTCAACTGAAGCAGAATATATAGCAACAGCACATGCATGTCAAGAAGCAATTTGGATTCGTTAACTTCCACTAGATATGGGACTGGATGTGTCTAATCCCATACCAATCCTTTAAATACAACCAAGGGTGTATAAAGTTGACACAATCAGAAAGAGTCAATCCTCAAACCAAGCACATTGATGTAAAATATAATTTTCTCAGGGACATGAAAGAACAAGGCATTATTGACATATTGCCCATCGGAAGAGATGACTGCAGACACACTCACTAAACCTTTGCCAAGGGAATGTCATTGTTTTCTTCAAAAGAAACTGAATGTAGTATAATTACGTACATGCCGTCGAGAAGGGGTGTTGCGAAATACAACAGCATGTACTGTACCACATGTAGGAGCAACATTAAGACTGTAGATGGCGCTGTTCAGTCTAGATTGCTAATTGTTTATATCTGTGAACTTGTTCATTCACTAACAGGAAGGATGTTGTGTTCTTTTTCTCTGTTGTTTTTTCCTCTCTGTGTGCTGACTACTGTTTTACAAGTGATTGGTATGTTCTAAATGCTGCTGTTGCATCTGTATAAGTAAAGCCTAATGCAGTATTCCTAAAAGCTTCCAGTGTCTTTTTGATACATAACCAACACTAGGTACCTGCTCACCAATACATGCCTAGTCAAGTGGTCCAGCTCCCCAATAGATGCCCAGGTACTCCTGGAAAGTGGCACCTGCTTGCTAATAGATGGTGACCCCTGCTTGCCAATAGATGCCCAGGTACCCAGGGAAAGTTGCCTGTGCTCGCTAATATGTGCCCAGGTGTCCTGGAAAATTGGTCCTTGTTCACCAACTGATGCCCAGACACTTCGGGAAAGTGGCCCCAGTTTGTCAATAGGCACCTAGGCAACACAGAAAAGTGTCCGCTGCTTGCTAATAGCCATCTAGGAACCCTCAAGGGGACAATATGCACTTGGTACCCTTGTAAAGTGGCCTCTATGCACCAAAAGGCGCCCAGTCACCCCATAAAAAGTGGTCCCTGCTGGCCAATAAGTGCCAAGGCACCCCAGGAATGTGGCCCATGCTCATCAATTTGCACCCAGGCACCCCAGGAAAGTGGACAAGCTCGCCAATTGCTGCCTTGGAACCCTTAAAGAAAGTCTCCCCTGCTAGCCAATAGATGCTCAGGTGGTCCCTGCTCACTAATAGTCAGTGACAGAGGCCCCTGTTAACCAATAGGAGGCCAGGCACCACAGGAAAGTGGCCCCTGCTCGCCAATAAGTGCACAGGCACTCTGGAAAGTGGCCCCTTCTCACCAATAGGTGCCAGGCACCCCAGGAAATTGGTCCCTGCTCACAATAGCTGCCTAGGTACTCTTAAAGAGGGTGGCCCCTTCTGAGCAATACAGGCTCAGGCACCCCAGGACAGTGGTCATTGCTTACCATTAGGTGCCCAGGCACCCCAGGAAAGTGGCCCCTGTTCTCTAATATGCACCCAAGGACTCTGGGAAGATGCCAAAAAGGGGAAATTTCAATGGGTAGCCTGGGTGCAGGGGCCACATTTCCAGGGTGCCTGTGAACCAATTAGTAAGGAGGGACCACTCTCCTTGAGGTTTCTTATGTGGCTATTGGCAAGCAGGGGCTTCTTTCCCAGGGTGCTTGGGTATGTTTTGATGAGCAGGGGCCACTTTACTGTGCTTCCATGAAGCTTATTAGCTAGCAGGGCCACTCTCCTGTGAGAGCTGGATACCTACTGGCAAGCTGGGACCACTTTTCTGGTGTGCTTGGAAACCAATTGACAAGCAGGGCAACTTTCTCAAGGTGCCTGTGTACCTATTGGGGCAATCAGGGGGTCACATTACTGGGGTGTCTGGGCACCTATTGGTGAGCAGGGGCCTCTTTCTTGGGATGCCTGATAGCCTATTGGAGAGCAGGGGCAAGTTTCTCAGGGTGCCTGTGCATCTATTTTAGAGTGGGGCCACTTTCCCAGGGTGTTTGGGCACCTATTGGCTATCAGCTGCCACTTCCCTGGGGTGCCGTGGTGCCTATTGGCGAGCAGGGACCTTTTTCTGGGGTGCCTGGGAGCCTATTTGCAAACAGGGGCTACTTTTTCAGGGTGCTTGAGAGATTTTTGGTTAGCAGGGGCCACTTTCTGGGAATGCATGGGAGCCTATTAGCAAGCAGGGGCCACTTTCTCAGGGTGCCTGTGCACCTATTGGATGAGCAGGTACCACATTTCCAGGTTTTCTGGGCACCTCTTGGCTAGCATGGGTAACTTTCCTGGGATGGCTGGGTGCCTATTGTCGAGCAGGGGCCACATTCCTGGGATGTCTGGGCACCTATTGGTAAGCAGACATAGGTAAGCACCTATTGGTGAGTATGGACCACTTTCCTGGGGTTTATGGGAGCATAATAGCAAGCAGGTGGACACTTTTTCAGGGTGCCTGGCGCCTTTTGTTGAGCATGGGCCATTTTACCAGGGTGCCTGGGAGCCTATTCTCAAGCAGGGACCACTTTCCCAGGGACAGGGGCCACTTTCTCAGGGTGCTTGGGTGTGTTTTGGTGAGCAGGGGCAACTTTCCTCGAAAATGCCTGGGAGCCTATTAGGGAGCAGGGGGTCTCTTTCTCAGGATGCCTGTGCGCCTATTGGATGAGCAGGGGCCACTTCCTCAGAGTGTCTGAGCACCTATTAGCAGAGGCCAATTTCCTTGGGTTGCCTATTGGCAAGCAGGGGCCACAATTTTGTTGTGCCTTGGTGCCTAGTGGTGAGCAGGGGCCACTTTCTCAAGGATGCTCTGGTGCCTGTGCAATTATTGATAAATAGGAACCACTTTTTTTGGCTTCCAGTCCCTGCCTTTTAAGTCTTTCCCTTGTTCAAATTAATCTGTATTTAGTTTACAAATATTGTGTGCAGTGCTGTGCACCTACCACAGAGGTGGATGTCACTTTAGTCTTATTGCTTACAATGGGCTTGATTACAAGTGGAGTGGTAATTTATCTCACACCCGTAAATTGCCCCGACATTTCAGTGTAGTGTTGTTAATAATAAAATAAAAAAGTTTTTTGTTTTTTTTTTAAATAAAAATGAAGCAGTTTTTGAGGACTTAAAGTTGTTGGGTGTGAGGTGTTAGAAAAAAAAATATGGCACTCAAAAATGTCTTTACATTGCAGTCTATGGGGACTGTGTGTTCCCTATAAATACTGTATATATGTATGTGTTTATATATTTGAATGTGTAAATATGTGTATAAAGCTCCCACTCAGGTGAGATTATCTAAGAAGTCTAGTCTCTACTGCAAGGATCCTCATATCATTTTAGAAATGTAGCTTAAGAGCTGTTTATCTTGCAATGCAGGGTTCTGCATAGCAAGGTAACTAAGGAACAACACCTTAATTACAATGTAAAAGTAAAAAACTGTTGAGTTTTTGATAATCGGGCCTATAGGTATCAGCAGTTCCCATGTTATGCTATGGAGTCCATTTTCTACAGCTAACACAACTCTGTATTTTATGGAATTGCATAGGAATTGACTACACAGAAATGACTAGAGACCTTGGAGAGCTTTGATTATACCCCACTGTGCACCTCCCTGTTACTACTTTATCATGTGACTGTCTGGTTTGCCTAAATGGTAGCACCGGTCCTGTCCCTCACCATATTTCTAACTATGACTGACAGGAACTGGGTCATTATGTGGGTTGTCATGTTACTTTGCAAAGAACTACAATCCTTTGTATTTAGATATTGTTGCACTGGAAATGTATCAGTTAAAATGAATGTGTGACTTTTTTTTTTTTAAATAAGTTTTTTTATTGAGGTAATGATCAATAACATAGAAACAGTACATATGTCCAGATACAGATCATAGTTGGGAAGAACATCTTTACAATTCTAGTATAGAGAACAGGCTAGGCCTAAAACGTTAAGGTACCAGTGTTACAGTTATAATCGCAATGTCTAGACCACAGCTATACTAAGTACATGTACATGAAAACTTGACCTGTACAAAATAACAAAATAACAAGTTCAGCCATGAGAGAATAAGTTCTGGTAAGGTTTGTAGGAGTATTTGTGAGGTGTGGATTATAAAGTGTATGATATATAGGGTTAAAAGAAAAAGGAGAAGACTTGCGTATGGAAGAGATGGCTATCTGGGACATATAATAAAGAGACCTCATTTTATAACCTTTGACTTGATAGAGGTAAGAATGGTCCCCGAATTACGTCTGATATGCTAAGAGGGAGAGCGAGGGAACTAGGGTACAACCAACTAACAGCCATTCATTAGTTACATAGACATATACACATAAGCCTTGCCCTGTTCTTTAATGGTCCCAGCCCCCTATGCCACTGAATTACAGAGTTATCATAAGATAAGGGAATGGTGTTAAGAGAGACAGGGAGTCACAGTAATGTTCCTAACGGTTATGAGAGCTTACATATCAATATCAGAGAAAACAATCCAACACTAGGTAGCTGTAGTACAATACTGTTCTATAGAGTCAGGAAGACCAGTTCTGAAAAACTGTAAAATGTTATGAAGCTGTAAGTAAAGAGTTACAGCTGTTGAACCAAATGTTGAAGGAGTTAACAATCCAGTTGTAGTGGAAGTTCTCAGTGGGGGAATGGTCTGAGCTCTGAAGCTTTGAGGGACCTGAATAGGGCTAAACAGAACTGACAAAGCTTAATATACTGAAGTTGTGAAGTAGGCTAGTCTGGGGTATTGAGAGGGTGCACTGAGGTGGTGGAATAAGGGTATATACTGAATGTGACGGAAAGTAACGTATCACATGTAAAACCATAGGTCAAACTTAATTAATGGCAAACCTATAGAATGCCCAAAATCTAAATAACCCCGGCAGTGAACCACTTGAACATACTGGGGTTTACAGGACTCCGGTAACAATATAGTCAGCCAATTCCGGATCTGAGTCCACATGGAACTTCATGCTGAATGTCCTGCAAGTGGAATAGAACTGAGTGGAGCCTTCGATTTGAGGAGCAAAATACGACTCCTGCTGGGATTGTGGAGAGAACTACCAGCTCCATGCCAAAGAGCGACGAGGGATGAAGTGAATCTAGAGCCCAGTTGCAGTGAGCAGCCGCAGCTCCCCGGTGAGAAGCCAGAAATAGAAGGGTCTCTCTAACCGGGTGCAGAAACGAGCTGAATTGTGGTAATGCCGTGCTCCGCCCAGCGACCTGCCATTCCTCTCCAAAGCTCAGGGTGAGTACCGCGGTTGTCTTCTCAACTTTGCCTGGAAGGCATGATCTGACTAAATATGGCGTCATGTCCATATTCTTAGACCCTGCAGGGATATCCGGACTCGCTCCCGACCTCTCTCTCCGAGGTATTACATATTGTGATGACTCTAATTGCTCAGTATGTAGTAGATCAGTAACAAATCTCGAGTTAGCGGGTTGCCTGACTTCTGTCATCTGGGTGCTACCCTTTAATGCCTCAGAGAGGTCGCTAAATTGAATGTCCATCTTGTGAGCAATATTTAAAAGCAATAAGTGCCAGGTCTCGTAGTTCTCCTCCATTGTATATGGGTGGTTGATAGAGTCAGTTCGAACCGGGAGGGAATATTCAGGCCCATATTACTAGGCTATTGCCTCACCTCTCTAGCTGTCCGGGTTAGCTTCAGCTTAAGTGATTTCCATGATGTTGGTATCTGTGAATGCAGCAGCACTTCTAGAATCAGTATAATGTTGTTCAAATGGTGAATTTGCTGCTATGGTGCAGATAATCAGTGAATTATCCCTTAAGACATTAGGAACTTCTATTTTTTCATCCCGTCATGGCTGCCATCCGGACACGCCCCCTTGAATGTGTGACTTTTAAATAGGCCATGGATAGCAAACGTTTTTGAGAGTGTGTGGTTAGATTAATGAGTAATATTTTAAAAATTCTATTGAGTGTCAGTAGTTATTTTTTCTTAAATTTTAGGGGACATTAAAGAAAAAAATAATATATATATATATATATATTTATAAATATCTTACTTTTATATTTATAGCATGGATTAATAATTTCAATAAATCAAAGTAGTATGGTGGTAATCCAGAAGCACAGTGCTAACAAATGTATTACTTCAATTGATATGCCTCTTTGAGCACTGGTGCCATAGGTTTGGCAACCTGGCAATAAGACACACTTTTCAATTGCTATTCTCTATTTATTGTCATAGTAAGTTTCTTTAGATATTTTATCACCTAGCCAAAGGGGTACATTTTTTACTGTAGCAATTGTGCCACATTTGATCTTTGATGCCAGCATTAATAAAGCAATTGTGAATCAATTGTTATAGAATGGATAGGTTAAACCTTTTAAATTATGTGCAGAATTTGGCTTCTCTGCTTTAAAAAGGTGTGAGGACACATGGTGAAAATTCATAAGGACAACGGGAGCTTTGAGCTTTTAGAAAAGCACACAGTAGGTGGTGCTTTTTTTCCCCCAGCTAAACAATCTTTAACCAAAGTTAATTACAAATCATTTGTCATTTTCTTACTTTGCAACTTTTTTTTTTGTTTTAATCTTTAAGAGTTCAACACCACAGCAGGATGCAAGGTTGTATTTTATTGGTTCTGCTTATTAACCTATTTTGTTTGACTTTGGCTTTATTCCTTTAGCCCTCGCTTAAAACCTTATTTTGGAACAACAATTAAACTGATTAAAACAGACGTGAAAAATGATGTCATTAGAAGTCTCCTCTGTGCATCTTTGCAGCTACTCACTCTGTCACACTGTAAGGTCACAAGTGTCACATGTCCCTTCCCCTTCCATAATATATTCACACTCCAAAATCACAATCAACATTGATTGAAATTGCTTTAACAAACCATAAATTTCAGCAAGCAAAAGCAGTATTTCATTGATGTCAGAAAAATGTCAATTACCTTTCATAATTATTCCCATTTGAACTGCCTTGAAGGAAATCATAAGCTGAAACTCAGTTATGTTGATTCTTCAGCAACAAAGGAAGAACAAAATGTCCTGTTGCCTAAAGACGTTGCCTAAAGTTTAACAATATCGGAAATAAAAATATTGGAAAGAACGCTTTTTTATTTTAATTGGCAATGAACATTTGTTTTAGTAAAGATCAAAGGGATATGAAACCTAAAATATTTCTTTCCCGATTCAAATAGAGCATGCAATTTAAAAAATACTTTCCAATTTACATCTACTTTTCTAATGTGCTTTATTCTCTTGGTACCCTTTATTAAAAAGCATACCTAGGCAGCAATGCCCTTCTTTTTTTAATTTTTTTTTATTTATTATTCAACACTCTGTACAACAAAAGAAAAGGACATAACAAACACCAATTTAGTGGTTCAAAACAAAATATGTTATTCATAATGCAAAATATGTCAATCATATCTTCATTTTGAAAAAAGCCATGCTATAAATCACATGGTTCTAAAATAAGCAATGCCCTTCTTTTATCCCCTCTTTTATCATACCAGGGAATATAAATGTATTTAGTTTAGTATTTAATAGCTACATTAATAGGTTAACTTCATGTTTTCATATTGACATCCTTTCATTAAAGTCATCATACAGTTGAGGGGTAAATAGTTTGTTTGAGACAACATCTTGATAGTTTGGATTTTTTTCCCCCATTCAGCAAAACTCTCCAGTACTTGGATTTATGCTGCAGCTTAAAGGGACAGTCAACACCAGAATTTTTGTTGTTTAAAAAGATAGATTATCCCTTTTTTACCCATTCCCCAGTTTTGCATAACCAACACAGTTATAATAATACACATTTTACCTCTGTTATTACCTTGTATCTAAGCCTCTGCAAACTGCTCCCTTATTTCAGTTATTTTGACAGAATTGCACTTTAGCCAATCATTGCACACTCCTAGGAGCTTGAAGTGCGTGAGCTCAATGTTATTTATATGAAACACATGAACTAACGCCCTCTAGTGGTGATTAGAGGAGGCATTCAAGAAATTAGCATATGAACCTCCTAGGTTTAGCTTTCAACTAAGAATACCAATAGAACAAAAAAAATGGTGATAAAAGTAAATTGGAAAGTTGTTTAAAATTACATGCGCTATTTTTTTTTTACTTGACTGTCCCTTTAAGGGCAAGATGGTGGACATTTAGGCAATGACTGTATTATACATTTTTAGTTTTTAAAATATTTATTGCCATTTATTTGTCACAACTTATTGTTGGCTGATAATAATACCCTTTTGGAGACTTTTGCTTCTTTTACACATATTTACCTATTGAGATAGGGATTTTACTTGCTATATTTTTGATACTGGGAATATTTATTTTATTAATATGAAAGAGCAACAGGTAAAAACCTTAAAATGATTTAAATTTTAAAGTGACATGTAGACCCCAGTTTCCTAACCTCTTCACAACTTTTGATGTTGGGGGTGTTAAATTACATTGTACTGATTCATCTGCGGTGATAAACAGTCTGTATTGTGCACTTGTTTGTGCATTGTGTAAATTGGGTGGCGGATCCCGCCTTTTTTAAACCCAAAAGTACACAGACATGTTCCAGGACTCTCAACATTGTCTGTCTCTGTTTAAATTTGGCCCTTCAAGTCTAGCAAGCACTGATCTAATTTTGGACCCTGTATACATAAATACAAGGCAAAGAAATCCAATGAGCCTCAAATGCATCAAGTTTATTTTACATCCAACAGGAAAACAAAGCAAAAAAACAATGTTTAAAAGAAACAACTGAAAGCCCTCTGCCAGTCTACGCATTTCGGCTGTGAGAGCCTTAATCATAGACCATGGCTTCATATCCGGTTTTCTCCCTTAAATAGCACTATATGTGATCATTATGAGAAACAGCTGCGGTCATTATAATTGATAATATTGATAGACGTGGACACAAACTTTCTGACAGCATGGAGACTAACTAAATGGATTATGCTTATGAAAATAATATAACAACAAAGATTATTGCACATTAAAATTCTCTATCCTCTATCTGTGGCTAATAGGTTATATACAGAGGGTAATATAAACATGATATAAATAGAAAAAACATTATTTTATAAATACTCAAGTTGTTTTAGCAAGCCATTTATAATTAAAGAAGACGAAGCTGATACAGATAATAAAATGAAGCTTATCATTAATACTTTATTAATTGAACTGATCACTATTTGAGAATTACTAACTAAGCAATAGATATATATTCTTATATTCTGTATTAATTGATATTAATGAGCAATTAATTTGTGAATAACCAATATATATATACTTCTTATTGGGACTAGGTCTAAAGGGTAAAAGTTCTATATATACGAAAACTTAAGAACAAAGGGCTAGGCATGTCAAGACCCAATCAAAAGGGGGGGGGGTATTTTATTTTGAAAGGGGATGTGACCAATATCATTTATCTATTATTTGCCAGTGATTGTTAATGTCTCCATCCACATTGAAACCCTGGGGTGTCTTGTCTGCAATGTAAATATCCAAAAGGCCTTCCTGTGTAACAACTTAGAAGTTCTATCGCCTCCCCTGGGAGCATTATGTATGCAATCTATAATTTGCTATTTAAAGGAGTTGACCTTTTTATTATGCGGAAAGATAAAATGTTGCGCCAGATCTGAGCAATCCATCCCCTGTTCAATGTTATTCAGGTGCTCTCTGATACGTGAGTGTGCCTCTCTCGTAGTACAACCTACGTATTATAACTCACAATCTGAACATTCTGCTAGGTAGATGACAAACCTGGTGCGACAGTTAGTACAATCAGAAGAATTGAAAACTCTTTGGGTTACTCGAGACTTGAAGCTACTAATTATGCGAGTATGACTACAGGCAATGCAATTAGAAAAATTGCATTTAAAATGCCCTTTAACCTGTAGCCAACTGTTCCCACCCGATCTAGGTTTCCTTAGCATACTTGGTGCTAAAATGTTTCCCAGGGTGCGTCCCCTTTTGGGTATAAAATTGCAGCCTTTTGAAACATATTCTTTCAGGCTGTCTTCCCCTATTAGTACTGGAAGATGTCTTTCAATGATCTTACAAATTTCTTGGAATTGTGGACCCATAAAAAGGTTGGCGTAGCCGGGGCAAATTTAGCCCCTATCGCAGTCCCACGTCTCTGGAGAAAGAAACTGTCCCCAAACTTAAAATAGTTATGAAGAAGAAGGAATTCCAACACTTGTATCAAGTAACTTTTTAGTTTCTTGTCATAATTACTATAAGCATCCAATGAGTACTTTACAGCCTCCAGTCTACATTCATGTGGTATACAAGAATAAAGACCCACTGCATCAACTGTTAGCCATATACAATTAGCATTCCAAACAACTTGCTCCAAGCTAGATAGAAGATGAGTGGTATCCTTCAAAAGAGACGGCAATTGGTGAACAATGGGCTGCAGGAGTGACTTGACCCAACCAGAAACATTCTCAAAAAGAGAGCCAATACCTGATACAATCGGTCTTCCCCTCATCTCCTCCAAGGGCTTGTGTGGAATGATCAGTGATAGCACGAATAAAAAATCAAAGGTATCCTGATCCAAGGTCCCCTCCTGCAGCCCATCATCCAGCAAATCTATAAGCTGAAGTTTAAACTCATTGGTGGGATCACGAGGAAGAGGGAAATATACATCAGTGTCTCGTATTTGTCTTTTTGCCTCTTTGACATAGGTGTCCCTGTCCAGGATCACGATGCTTCCCCCCATATCCGCTTGTCTGATGACTATGTCATCACTTTTCCTTAGATCTTCCAGAGCTAATAATTCTTTAAAGGGACAGTATACTGTAAGATTGTTTTCTCTTAATGTGTTTGCAATTCCTTTTTTTACCAGCTGCAGAGTATAAAATGTATATGAATTTGTTTTTAAAGATTTATTTGTGTATATGAATACATTGGTTTTGTGTTTTGAAGCCACACACTTATAAAATGGGTTGAGCTTGTAGGTATAATCTGATGTCATTAATTTATCACATTGTGTACATATACATGCTTCTTTATCTTATATCTGTCTGTAAACCGAAGACCAATACTTGCAGAGAACAATGGAAAATTAAATACACTCCAGTAGGTAAAGTCGATCATTGGGAACAAATTAAAGGGAAGAAAATATTTGAGTAAACTGTCCCTTTAACTGTATCAAATTGTAACTGTTAAAACAAATTGAGATTCATGAGTATCTTTCAGCACAGATAATATCTTTAAGATACATACAAGTGCTATTTATAAACTGATGAAAAAACTAAATACTGTATGTAAAAAACAATTTTAGAACTAAACATTTTGAACTATCAAAGAATATTTTAATCCATTTTATGTGGGCAAAGAGCGGAAGGAATTTTAATTAAAAATCAATCTTCTCCTCGTTAGGACATAAATAAATATATTAATATTTTTTGTTGCATCTCACCACTACCAAAATATTTCAAGTCTCAAAGGTGAATAGAGAATAAATTATAGAAGACAGGTTGCTGTTGGCTTCAGTTTTATTGGTCTATATAACCTCAGGCATCTGCAGCAGACAATTGTTTTCTGGAGAAAAAAAAATAACTAACCTTATTCATTATGTTTCACCTGAGTCCTTTACAAGCCAAAATAAACAGCTGTCTCATTTTTTACACAGAGTTCCTAGAAAGAGATTAATGCTTAATGTGTCTGTGTGGTTCAGATGCCTTTGGTGATCTGGTGTTATGTAATTATAAAAGATAATTAAACATCCTATGAGAACTGTTAATAAAACATCAATTGCATGATACGCTAATACAGTGTTTCTCAACCGCGGTCCTCCAGTAACCCCAACAGGCCAGGTTTTTGTTATAGCTAAACCAGTGCATAAGTGAAGCAATCAGCTGATCAGTAACACCATGGTTACTAACCTGCTCTCACCCATCAACTGATTTAGTCACCTGTGCACTGGTTCAGCTATCCACTTGTAATACTAGATTGTGCGTTATTCTTTGCGTGAGACAGAGTGCAAGATAATCCACCCTGCGCTATTGTTTGTGCTCCTCTTGTAATCTCGCTCTATAGGGTAAATTTATCAAAGCTTCAACTGATAATATGTTGGAATCCCGCGTCAAATTCGACGCGAGATTGATCCGTTGTAGTTAACAAAGCATCAAGATTGTCAAATGTTGAAATCTGTGACGTAATATACGCTCCCGCAATCTCAATCCAACGCAGATCGATGCTTGCATCATTCCAGATGTTTCAATTTCACATTAGACTCTATTTGACCCTATACCCAATTTATCAAACATTTAACAGGTACACTCGCGTCAATTCTGAAGCAGCGTACCTATCGTTCAAACCTCCACCCTTGAGGCCGCGAATGCCATAGAAATCATTGGGAGTCTGAAAACACAGAAAGGTTATGTTCAATACTGCAAGACAATGAAGCATATTAGATAATAAAAGTAAATTAGAAACTTTATTTAAATGGTATACTCTTTCTAAATCAAAACAATATTATTGCTCCAAATTTGGTGCAAAGTATTGCTCTAAATTTGGTGCACTAGTAGATATATAGATAAAAATGAATTAAACACATTACTACTTATGGATTATGTTACATCTTTGTCTCTCATTACAAAGAAAGGGGACAATATTATTGCTCCAAATTTGGTGCGAAGTATTGCTCCAAACTTGGTGCACTAGTATATATAGAGATACAAATGAAATAAATACATAACATAATATAGCTAACTTTTTTGATAAATCTATTTGCACCATGTTTAAGGCATGTAATACTCCACTTCACACCAAATTTGGCGTAACACTTTTCACACCAAATTTGACGCAGTACTCCTAAACAACCCAAAAAATAGTGAAAGTTTCCACCACTTTTGATTGGGAAATGCAAAATCACATGGTTTCAGCCAATCTGATTTAAATATACATTTTATACTATCACTAACGAATTAAATTGCTCGCTATTTGTGTCATTGATCACTCATCAAAACTTGTGCCATTTGTTACATTGTGTATTATACTTTGAAAATATGTATATGTAAATTAATATTAAAGTTAAACATTGATGATGACATTAGGACACATAGTGTGATATCTTAGACAATAATTTTAAAATTCGAATGATATTTGATTCAATATAATCTTAAACTGATAGCTCAAAGGGAAAGGGATAATTTACCTAACATTAAACTATCATGATTCAGATACAGCAGACATTAAAATCACCTCTTTACTGTCATGCTATTTTCAGTGTTTTTCTTCCTTGTCTTGAATTAAATTTCATTAAGAAATGTCATCTTATATTCCAGCCCATTTTATAACACCTGTGTAGGGGTGGTGTTTAAAACTAGACTGCAATCAGGAGGGGTTACACAGGTGCAGAGAGAAAACTGGCCCAGCTCTTAAAATATCCCTTTGCAAATAAATACATATGATACCCTGAAAGGACCGGACTGGGACCAAAAATAGGCACAGGCATTTTAAGGCAAAGCAGCCCACTACCCCTAATTTTTTATTTAAAAGCCCACATACACACACTCATATCTAGGCATACCACACATAGAACCACTCATATGCATGCACACAGCACACATACACCCACTCACATGCACACACACAAAACACATATACCCACTCAAATGCACGCACACACCGCACATACACTTACATGTACGCACACACCACACATACACACTTTCACATGCACGCACTCATATAGATTTTACAAAAAAATAACATATATATATATATATTGTTTAAACTAGTTTGAGGACAGTGCAAGACTTATGATTGTTCAACAAAGAAAAGTATTTAAAACCTTGCAGCCTAACACTGCCTGCCTCTCCCTACAGTCAGGGTCGGCTCCAAGGGGGGCATTGGGGGGCAATGCCCACCTAAATTGAATGCTGTGCCCCCTCAAAAATATTGATATGATCATACGCTTTAAAAATAATAAATAAATTAATGAATTGTTATGTAATGCTGCATGCTGGGGGCGGAGTTAGCTGCCGAACTGTAAGTTCACATCACGCATCTGCAAGGAGCTCCATGTCTTAACCTCTTATTTGGAAGTTAATTTGAGACTTTTTGGACTTGTCTTTAACCCTATTAATTTTACCTAACTATCGTGAGTTACTCATTTTCTTAAACAATAGACCATGATAAGAATATGATTGTATCATATACATTTATGTCTATAGATGGCTACCGGCTTCTATCGATGCCTCAAAAGTGCACTGTGATCTTAGGAATATAATACAATCATATTCTTATAGATTCACAGTATTTAGGTTGTATTTAGTAGCCTGATATCTGTTAGATATTGCGAAACAGGTATAGCTAAATCTAATCTATAAAATTACCAGTACCTGAAAGCCTAGTATCCTCACTGCTATTGCAAGCAAAGGGGTTAATTGCATTGGGGGGTTTGGGGTGCATGGCTGTTTAGGGGACATGATTGAGATTTTAGAATGAGTTTAAGGGTTTTGGATCATGGTGATTAAGGGATGAATTGTTTTTAAGGAGCTATTGCATTGGGGGTTTCAAGTTTAATGGCTCTGTTTTAGTGCACTGCATAGGATTTAGACTTCATTCTTTTACCTAGTGATTTAGCACATATTCTCCAAATGTTAATAGTGGGGGATAAGCCAGCCAGAAGCTACACTTTCCTGCAGAATATGTAGGTCTGCTCTTATTTTGACTCTTATACATGCTTTGTAAATGCGTGCCCCCTCATGAAAAAAAAATGCCCCCCCCATTTCATTCATTCTGGGGCCAACCCTGCCTACAGTGCATAAGCACGGTACAATACATCTTATATTGTACACGGTACAATCATCATACATCAGAAACAATTCATATAGACCATATCCGATTTTTCTCTGACACTGAGCTTAGCGATTATTGTGTAGAATGTTGCAGGATCACAGCAACATAAAACTGTTTTTTTGGAGGTAAACTACAAGAAAATCTAGCAAAAAAATGAAAGTCTGTTAAAGTAATAATTTAATTTATTTTTTATTAAGGTTCACCAAGCAGTACATAGCAAACAAATTACAATGTAAGACACTGATGTGTAAACTCAAAATTACATATAATAAGAGATGTTTAACACCTTATCTTACTAAAAAACAATAGTAGAAGTAGTCAATATTTCCAATTGATGGTACAACACAGGAAGGCCGCCTGATAGTGAGAGCCACTTTTGGACCCTTCCAACACCTAATACCTATCGAAGGCAAATGGTAAATAGGGGACCACTTTTGGATCCAATCCAGAGGTAGAACCTTACGCCTAGATTTAGAGTTTTGTCGGTAAAGACCCGCGTAGCTAACGCAGCTTTTTTTCCTAACTCACCCTTAAGACAACGCTGGTATTGAGAGTTGTCTGAGGGGCTGCGTTAGGCTCCAAAAAGGGAGCGTTGAGTCTAATTTACCGCCACTTCAACCCTCAATACCAGCGTTGCTTACGGTAGCGGTAAGCTGGAAAAACGTGCTTGAGCACGATTCCCCCATAGGAAACAATGGGGCAGTTTGGGATGAAAAAAAACCTAACACCTGCAAAAAAGCAGCGTTAAGCTCCCAACGCAGCCCCATTGTTTCCTATGGGGAAACACTTTCTAAGTCTGCACCTAACACCCTAACATGAACCCCGAGTCTAAACACCCCTAACCTTACACTTATTAACCCCTAATCTGCCGCCTCCGCTATCGCTGACACCTGCATTATACAATTAACCCCTAATCTGCTGCTCTGTACACCGCCGCAACCTACATTATCCCTATGAACCCCTAATCTGCTGCCCCCAACATCGCCGACCCATATATTATATTTATTAACCCCTAATCTGCCACCCCCAACGTCGCCCCTATCTTACCTACACTTATTAACCCCTAATCTGCTGACCGGACCTCGCCGCTACTCTAATAAATGTATTAACCCCTAAAGCTAAGTCTAACCCTAACACCCCCCTAAATTAAATATAATTTTAATCTAACGAAATAAATGAAATCTTATTAACTAAAGTATTCTTATTTAAAAATAAATACCTGTAAAATAAACCCTAATATAGCTACAATATAACGAATAATTATATTGTAGCTATTTTAGGATTTATATTTATTTTACACGCAACTTTGTATTTATTTTAACTAGGTACAATAGCTATTAAATATTTATTAACTATTTAATAGCTACCTAGTTAAAATAATTACAAAATTACCTGTAATATAAATCCTAAGTTACAATTAAACCTAACACTACACTATCAATAAATTAATTAAATAAATTACCTACAATTACATACAATTAAATAAACTAAACTAAATTACAAAAACAAACAAACACTAAATTACAAAAAATAAAAAAAGATTACAAGAATATTAGGCTAATTACACCTACTCTAATCCCCAAAATAAAATAAAAAAGCCCCCCAAAATAATAAAGGTCCCTACCCTATTCTAAATTAAAAAGTAACCAGCTCTTTTACCAGCCCTTAAAAGGGCTTTTTAGATTAAAATTATATTTGACTTAGGGGGGTGTTAGGGTTAGGGTTAAACTTAGCTTTAGGGGTTAATACATTTATTAGAGTAGCGGCAAGGTCCGGTCGGCAGATTAGAGGTTAATACTTGAAGTTAGGTGGCGGCGATGTTAGGGAGGACAGATAAGGGGTTAATACTATTTATTATAGGGTTTGCGAGGCGGGAGTGCGGCGGTTTAGGGGTTAATACATTTATTATAGTGGCGGCGAGGTCCGGTCGGCAGATTAGGGGTTAATAAGTGTAGTTAGGTAGCGGCGACGTTTGGGGGGGGGGGCAGATTAGGGGTTAATAAATATTATGTAGGTGTCGGCGATGTTAGGGGCAGCAGATTAGGGGTACATAGGGATAATATAGGTGGCGGCGGTGTGCGGTCGGCAGATTAGGGGTTAAAAAAAATGTATTATAGTGGCGGCGATGTGGGGGGGCCTCGGTTTAGGGGTACATAGGTAGTTTATGGGTGTTAGTGTACTTTAGAGCACAGTAGTTAAGAGCTTTATAAACCGGCGTTAGCGCATAAAGCTCTTAACTACTGACTTTTTTCTGCGGCTGGAGTCTTGTCGGTAGAGGGTCTACCGCTCACTTCAGCCAAGACTCTAAATACCAGCGTTAGGAAGATCCCATTGAAAAGATAGGATACGCAACTGGCGTAAGGGGATCTGCGATATGGAAAAGTTGCGGCTTGAAAGTGAGCGTTAGACCCTTTCCTGCCTGACTCTAAATACCAGCAGGCGGCCAAAAGCAGCGTTAGGACCCCTTAACTCTGCTTTTGACGGCTAACGCAAAACTCTAAATCTAGGCCTTATTTTTTTATTTTTTTTCCGCTATGATGAAAACATGATAGGCCACTTATGGGCCATAGAGGCCAAATTATCAAATGTCTGTCGGACCTGATCCGACAGTGCGGATCAGGTCCGACAGACATCGCTGAATGCGAAGAGCAATACGCTCTCCGTATTCAGCATTGCACCAGCAGCTCACAAGAGCTGCTGGTGCAACGCCGCCCCCTGCAGACTCGCAGCCAATGGGCCGCCAGCAGGGAGGTGTCAATCAACCCAATCGTACTCGATCGGGTTGAATTGTGCCGATTCCTGTCCGCCTCATCAGAGCAGGCAGACAGGGTTATGGAACAGCGGTCTTTAGACCGCTGCTTCATAACTGCTGTTTCTGGTGAGTCTGAAGACTTGCCAGAAACACGGGCCCTCAAGCTCCGTTCGGAGCTTGATAAATGGGGCTCATTAACTTAACTCTATAAACAAACTTATGCAGAATTATTTAAAGGTCCAGAATTCGTAAACATAAATAAAGAACATTGCAGCTGAATACAATAGTACAACAATGTTACATAGGCAGGGCCTGTATGTTTTCAGAGCATATGACTTCATAAATATGAAATCCTCATCTTTAAAATAGAGGGATAACATAGTAACTGGAACACTGTTACGTATAGAGTTAAAAAAAACTGAGAAAATTCACAAAAAAGGAGCAATCCTATTGTACTAAAAAGAACAGTTATGAAACTCAAATTGAGATGTTCAAACAAACCCTATATGTTTTCAAACAAGCATCAATAGTCAGTACATCAGATTTTACAGACTTGCCACGTGACAAGATTTTCATGCCAAAAGGTACAGTAGGTTCGAATTATAATAGTCTAGAGACACATCAAAACAATAGAAAATATTAGTACTTCAGAATGGGATGTTTTATGTAGAGAAGAACTTTTTTTAGCACACGATAAGAACCACACGGCTAGATTACGAGTTTTGCGGCATGAGGGGTGCGGTACTAACTTGCACATTATTGTCACCACTCACTTACCTACAGCGCTGGTATTACAGTTTTTTTTAAACCCGGCATTAAAAGACAAGAAGTGAGCGTAGAGCAACATTGTGCTCCATACCGCACTCCAATACCAGCGCTGCTTAAGTCAGCGGTGAGCTGGTTGTACGTGCTTGAAAAAGCAGCGTAAAGCTCAGTAACGCAGCCCCATTGATTCCTATAGAGAAACTAAATTTATGTTTACACCTAACACCCTAACATGAACCCCGAGTCTAAACTCCCCTGATCTTACACTTATTAACCCCTAATCTGCCGCTCGACATCGCCGCCACTATAATAAACATATTAACCCCTAAACCGCCGCACTCCTGCCTCACAAAAGTTAGTTAAATATTATTAACCCCTAATCTGCTGTCCCTAACATCGCCGCCACCTACCTACATTTATTAACCCATAATCTGCCGTCCCCGTCGCCACCACTATATTAAATTTATTAACCCCTAAATCTAAGTCTAACCCTAAGCCTAACACCCCCTAATTTAAATATAATTAAAATAAATATAAATAAAAATTACTATCATTACCTAAATAATTCCTATTTAAAACTAAATACTTACCTATAAAATAAACCCTAAGCTAGCTACAATATAACTAATAGTTACATTGTATCTATCTTAGGGTTTATTTTTATTTTACAGGCAAGTTTGTATTTATTTTAACTAGGTAGAATAGTTACTAAATAGTTATTAACTATTTAATAACTACCTAGCTAAAATAAATACAAATTGACCTGTAAAATAAAACCTAACCTGTCTTACACTAACACCTAAGGATGAGCTCGAACAAGCAAATTGCAATAGGTAGATATTTAAAAACTATCTAAAACACTAGTTAAAAGCTAATCCTGGCTAGAAAATATATATTAACAATAATAATCACAGTGCTCTAACTAGAGCTAAAATTAACTAAGTGTGATTAATGTACATAAATGAAATTGAGAGGCATACTAAAATAGAGCAGATTCAAGGCAATGCTAACTGACTGGACGTCCAGTTTAAAAATAGTACATATAATACATAGAATAATAAAAAACAGCGAAGTGGGCTGCCACACAGAACAAAGGTGTTTGCTGCCCAATAGAGCAATGATCTCTATAGCGGACAGTGATCAGAACAATGACCGGTCATATATATAGATCTATATATATGACCGGTCATTGTTCTGATCACTGTCCGCTATAGAGATCATTGCTCTATTGGGCAGCAAACACCTTTGTTCTGTGTGGCAGCCCACTTCGCTGTTTTTTATTATTCTATGTATTATATGTACTATTTTTAAACTGGACGTCCAGTCAGTTAGCATTGCCTTGAATCTGCTCTATTTTAGTATGCCTCTCAATTTCATTTATGTACATTAATCACACTTAGTTAATTTTAGCTCTAGTTAGAGCACTGTGATTATTATTGTTAATATATATTTTCTAGCCAGGATTAGCTTTTAACTAGTGTTTTAGATAGTTTTTAAATATCTACCTATTGCAATTTGCTTGTTCGAGCTCATCCTTAGAGTTAGGTATTTTTTCTATCCACATCACACCAGACACTACGTGTGCAATCTTATCTGACTCTTATTTTATTGTATTAAATACATTTATATCTTTTTAGAATCTTTGACTTCTGTCTTGCTTTTATTAACATTGATCACTTGCTGATATAATCCACTTATAATTCTACCTTTTCACTGTCAGTAACCACCTGTAAATAACATCATATATTTCTTATCTTCCTCCTGGGTGTATTGACCCCCTCTTGTGTATTGAGAATTACTCATTGATTTTGGGATCACCTACCTTAGCTGTTAGCGCCAGTACTTTTCTCCTCATTATCTACCCCTTTTTGGCCCTTGTGAGAGGGACCATTTTTTGTACTTGGCTGGTAGAAATAAGCGCCGATTCATACTTCTTTCTCAAAATTACACTAACACCTAACCTAACCTAACCCTACAATTAAATAAATTCCCTAAATTAAATAAATTCAATACAATTAGCTAAATTACAAAAAAAAACTAAACACTGAATTATAGAAAATAAAAAACAAATTACAAGATCTTTAAACTAATTACACCTAATCTAATAGCCCTATCAAAATAAAAAAAGCCCACCCAAAATAAAAAAAAACCTAGCCTAAACTAAACTACCAATAGCCCTTAAAAGGGTCTTTTGCGGGGCATTGCCCCAAAGAAATCAGCTCTTTTACCTGTAAAAAAAAATACAAACAACCCCAACAGTAAAACCCATCACCCACACAAACAAGCCCCCAAATAAAACCCTAACTAAAAAAACCTAAGCTCCCCATTGCCCTGAAAAGGGCATTTGGATGGGCATTGCCCTTAAAAGGACATTTAGCTCTATTGCAGCCCAAACCCCTAATCTAAAAATAAAACCCACAAAATACACCCTTAAAAAATCCTAAAACTAACCCGCGAAGATCCACTTACAATTTTGAAGAGCCGACATCCATCCTCAACGAAGCCGGGAGAAGTCGTCATCCAAGCGGCAAGATGTCCTCAACGAATCCGGCAGAAGTGGTCCTCCAGACGGGCAGAAGTCTTCACCCAGACGGCATCTTCTATCTTCATCCTTTCGGCGCGGAGCATCCTCTTCAATTGATGGCTTCTTCTGGAATGAAGGTTCCTTTAAATGACGTCATCCAAGATGGCGTCCCTTAGATTCCGATTGGCTGATAGAATTCTATCAGCCAATCGGAATTAAGGTTGAAAAAATCCTAATGGCTGATGCAATTAGCCAATAGGATTGAACTTCAATCCTATTGGCTGATCCAATCAGCCAAAAGGATTGAGCTTGTATTCTATTGGCTGTTTCAATCAGCCAATAGAATGTGAGCTCAATCCTATTATTGAAGTTCACGGCACGCAGCATCAGTGTAGTGCAGTCGCGTGCCAGATGTTGTCACTCAATTGTGCCAGCCCAGGTGCCGCTCAGTGATCGCTGATTCACCGGATCTGATCTCACACGCTTAGAGTGTGCATGCAGCCAGCGGCGGCCAATATTTAAAAGGGGGGATATGATTGATTGACATTGGACTGGCTAAGGCAGGGGCGCCGTCTTGCTTTGAAAATCAAAAGTCACTGACTCACTAGTACACATAATAAAAATAAAATTTTAATACATAATTTAAAAAAAATCAGTTTTTCTGAAAAAAAAATTGTTCAATGAGGTTGAGGTGGGCGGAGCCAAACCACCATGCGGTCTACCGGGCATTTGCCCGGTATGCCCGACACTCAGTTCGGGCCTGTACCCTGATTACATGTTATATTCGCAAATATTCATGCTCAGAATAATAATATATTTACACTATATACATATAGTGGTATAAATAAACACAGAGATATGAAAGACAACATTGTTTAGAACAAAGAAAGGAATTTAGGGACGCAAATATGTTTGCAAAAGATTTCTGACATAACACATATATATATATATATATATATATATATATATATACACAAGTATGTGCAAAGATATATGTACAAATTCTAGCATTAATAATCATTTAAAAAAACAAAAATACATGAGATAGGCATATCATGATATATAGAAAAAATAACCAATACACATTAATTTATGTTTTTTTGCATAACAAATACATAGAAAATAACTTTCTATGAGATATTATTGTTTGTTCAGCTATAAATATATGGCTAGATTACGAGTTTTGCATTATGAGTCAAAAAGCAGCGTTATGGCTCTTTTTCACTACTGCTGGTATTACGAGTCTTGCAGGTATATCTGTACCGCACACTTTTTTGGCCGTAACGCAACGTATCTACCGCAGCTTTCAAAAAGTCCTTTTTCAATGGGACTTCCATAGCACCGGTATTACGAGTTTGCCTGTCTGGCCAAAAAGTGAGCGGTATAGCCTATAACTACAAGATCCATACCGTAAACTGAAAGTCAGTAGTTATGGGTTTTACGCTACAAAGCTGTACCATAAAACTCATAACTAAAGTGTTACAAAGTACACTAACACCCATAAACTACCTATTAACCCCTAAACCGAGGCCCTCTCGCATCGCAAACACTTAAAATAAAATTATAAACCCCTAATCTGCCGCTCCTGACATCGCCACCACTATAATAAACATATTAACCCCTAAACAGCCGTACTCCCGCATCGCAAACACTAGTTAAATATTATTAACCCCTAATCTGCTGTACCTAACATTGCCGCAACCTACATTACTGTTATTAACCCATAATCTGCTGCCCCAAAATCTCTGCCACTATACTAAAGTTATTAACCCCTAAACCTAACCCTAAGTCTAACCCTAACCCTAACGTAACCCTAACCCTAACACCCACTAATTTTAACATAATTTACATTATTCCAAATAAAAATTGCAATTGCCACCTAAATTATTCCTAATTTAAACTAAATAAATACTTACCTGTAAAATAAAACCTAAGCTAGCTACAATATAACTAACTAATAGTTATATTGTATCTAGCTTATGTTTTATTTTTATTTCACAGGTAAGTTTGTATTTATTTGAACTAGGTAGACTAGTTACTAAATAGTTATTAACTATTTACTAGCTACTTAGTTAAAATAAATACAAATTTACCTGTAAAATAAAACCTAACCTGTCTTACACTAACACCTATATTACACTACAATTAAATCAATTACATTAATTAAATACAATTAACTAAATTACAAAAAAACCCCACTAAATTACACAAAATAAAAAAGAAATTATCAAATATTTAAACTAATTACACCTAATCATATAGCCCTATCAAAATAAAAAAGCCCCGCCCAAAAAAAAAAAAACAACAAAAAAAAAACCCTAGCCTAAACTAAACTGTGTTTAGTGTTAGTTTTTTTTAAGGGTTTATTGGTTGGGTTTTATTTTTAGCTTAGGAAGGATGATGAAAAAGAGCTAAATGCCCTTTTAAGGGCAATGCCCATCCAAATTCCCTTTTCAGGGCAATGGGGAGCTTAGGTTTTTTTTAGATAGGATTTTATTTGGGTGGTTTGGTTGTGTAGGTGGTGGGTTTTACTGTTGGGGGTTGTTAGTATTTTTTTTTACAGGTAAAAGAGCTGATTTCTTTGGGGCAATGCCCTGCAAAAGGCCCTTTTAAGGGCTATTGGCAGTTTAGTTTAGGCTAGGGTTTTTTTTATTTTGGGGGGGGGCTTTTTTATTTTTATAGGGCTATTAGATTAGGTGTAATTAGTTTAGATATTTGATAATTTCTTTTTTATTTTGTGTAATTTACTGTTTATTTTAATTTGTAATTTAGTTAATTGTATTTAATTAATGTAATTGATTTAATTGTAGTGCAATGTTAGTTGTTAGTGTAAGACAGGTTAGGTTTTATTTCACAGGTAAGTATGTATTTATTTAACTAGGTAGTTAGTAAATAGTTAATAACTATTTTCTAACTAGTCTACCTTGTTAAAATAAATACAAACTTAGCTGTGAAATAAAAATGAAACCTAAGATAGCTACGATGTAACTATTAGTTATTTTGTAGCTAGCTTAGGGTTTATTTTATAGGTAAGTATTTAGTTTTAAATAGGAATTATTTAGGTATTAATTGTAATTTTTATTTAATTTATTTTAATTATGTTAAAGTTAGTGGGTGTTAGGGTTAGACTTAGGGTTAGGTTTAGGGGTTAATAACTTTTGTATTGTGGCGGTGACGTTGGGGGGCGGAAGATTAGGGGTTAATAAGTGTAATGTAGGTAGCGACGACATTGGGGCGGCAGATTAGGGGTTAATAAGTGTAGGTAGTTGGCGGCGATGTCAGGGGCAGCAGATTAGGGGTTAATAACTGTAATGTAGGTGGCGGCGATGTCGGGGCAGCAGATTAGGGGTTAATAAGTAAATTGTAGGTGTCGGCAATGTCGGGGGTGGCAGATTAGGGGGTGTTTAGACTCAGGGTTTAAGTTAGAGTGTTAGGTTTAAACATACCTTTTCTTTCCCCATAGGAATCAATGGGGCTACGTTACTGAGCTTTACGCTCCTTTATTGCAGGTGTTAGGCTTTTTTTTAGCCGGCTCTCCCCATTGATGTCTATTGGGAAATCGTTCACAAGCACGTAAAACCAACTCAAAGCAGCGCTGGTATTTGTGTGTGGTATGGAGCTCAACGCTGCCATATTGCCTGCTAACACCGGGATTTTTGCAAAACCTGTAATAGCAACGCTATAGGGAGGTGAGCGGTGGAAATAACTTGCAAGTTAGCAGCGAGCCGCTCATAACACAAAACTCGTAATCTAGCCGATAGCTATTTCTTGGACATTAACAGATGAAAAACAAATTATTAGCTTTAGAGAAATGTGCTTGTTCATGGACAGTAATGAAATGGTATAAATAAAGTTGCAAAAAAACAGAATATCTGCAACATTGATGACTCTTATTTATCAACAGTCCGATGCTCATCGCTCCGTACTTGACAGACTTTTTAATAAATAAGGGCATCGTATGTAGATTCACAGCAGCAATGTCTGGCGAGAGTATTGACTGCAGCAAATGCGTTGAGATTGACGAAATGATAAATAGGCCCCTATATATTTATAGGTTGCTAATGTATAATATAAAAAATGTAACTAGGGAAATGTAATCACATTGCGGTGTTAAAGGGACATTAAATAAAAGCTAGATATAATGATGTATTCAAAGCAAAAAATAGCCTGTGAGTAATATGTAGACTTTTTTTAAAGGGACATTAAACATTGTACCTGCTTACACTGATGTTTTTACGGTTCCTAAGAGAATCTCGGAGATTAACAAGAAGGAGTGGGACAGACCGGGTATACTGTTCTCTCCTCCTCCTAATTTTAAGAAAATGTATCCCATATCAGACACCATTCTGGACTCTTGGCAGACTGTCCCTAAGGTGGAGGGAGCTATATCTACCCTGGCTAAGCGTACAACTATGCCAAGCGATGCTGCATCTTAATAAACTTTCCTTTCTATAAAGTAATGGGTAACACCATGTTGAAACCAAGGTTTCCTTTATCGAATCTCTATTGTTGAGGACAATTAGGGAACAGATAAACTATACATACTATGGCTGTGTGCAATGCTAAAGTAACTGTTTAACTTTAAAATCCCTACATTCCACAAAGCCATTGTTGCCAATTTACTTATATGACCAACTTTACCTTATTCTATTTTTATCCTTAGTTGAAGAGCATACCTAAGCAGGTTCAAGAGAATGCATGTTTCTTGAGAATTATATGGTAGCAGTATTTGCAAGGTTTGCAGCAATGCTATATATTGTTGCAAAAGCTGCTGCCATAATTTCGATTGTTTTTATTCAAAATGTATGCTTTAAACATGCTATTTGCTTTATATACTTTGAATATATGTGTGTAGCTGCAGATTTTAAAGATGTTATTTGTAGTTCCAAATAATGGGACAATGGATATTGTGATGATAATGATCCCACAAAATGATAACTTCCTGGTACCTCAGCAATTTAGGATAAACACATATACACAGTGTATACAAAGCTCTTTTGTAATAAGTAGTCTTAGAGACTACAAGCAATAAAATCCATTGTATAAAGCAGAACATAATCAGGGAACTATAATCATCATAGAAAGGCAGTAATAAGATATAGGGGCCCAATTATCAAGCTCTGGATGGAGCTTGAGGGCCCATGTTTCTGGCGAGCCTGCAGACTCGCCAGAAACAGCAGTTATGAAGCAGCGGTCTAAAGACTGCTGCTCTATAACCCTGTCTGCCTGCTCAGAGCAGGCGGACACACATCGGCGAAAATCAACCTGATCGAGTACGATTGGGTTGATTGACACCTCCCTGCTGGTGGCGGATTGGCCACAAATCTGCAGGGGGCGGCGTTGCACCAGCAGCTAACAAGAGCTGCTGGTGCAATGCTGAATACGGGGAGCGTATTGCTCTCCGCATTCAGCGAGGTCTGGCGGACATGATCCACACTGTCGGATCAGGTCCGCCAGACCTTTGATAAATATCCCCCATAGAGTCAGCAAAACAATTGTACTTTCAACTTGTAATACGCATGCAACCCGGCATGCGCAAAAGCGTTAAATAGCGCGCCATTTGTAATCTGGCCCTTTATGTTTAATAATGGACATTATCTTCAATGTTGCAGAATGGTGCTGGGGCCCAAGTTTCCAGTTTTTTCATACATTTGTTTATGGGTTGGTGGGAGCTTCAGAATGTTTATTCCATTGGGAAATCATTTGTTGACAACATTGTTTTATATAAACCATACAGTATATAGTCATCCTTATCCTAGTTACAGATTCTAAAATTTATTGTGACAAGCTTTACTGGATCTAGGAGAATGAAATAAAAATATAATTAATTTTCTTGACTTTAACTAAGGGGTGATATAATAAGTGGTAGGATTGAGACTAGTAAGCCAACAGCTAGCAATACAATTTTTTATACAAAATCTTTATATCTTAGAAATCTTATTCTCTCAGGCCTAGATTTAGAGTTCGGCGGTAGCCGTCAAAACCAGCGTTAGAGGCTCCTAACGCTGGTTTTGGCCGCCCGCTGGTATTTGGAGTCAGTGATTAAAGGGTCTAACGCTCACTTTACAGCCGCGACTTTTCTATACCGCAGATCCCCCTACGCCATTTGCGTAGCCTATCTTTTCAATGGGATCTTTCTAACGCTGGTATTTAGAGTCGTTTCTGCAGTGAGCGTTAGAGCTCTAACGACAAGATTCCAGCCGCCTGAAAATAGCAGGAGTTAAGAGCTTTCTGGCTAACGCCGGTTTATAAAGCTCTTAACTACTGTACCCTAAAGTACACTAACACCCATAAACTACCTATGTACCCCTAAACCGAGGTCCCCCCACATCGCCGCAACTCGATTAAAAATTTTAACCCCTAATCTTCCGACCGCCACCTACGTTATACTTATGTACCCCTAATCTGCTACCCCTAACACCGCCGACCCCTATATTATATTTATTATCCCCTAATCTGCCCCCCTCAACGTCGCCGACACCTGCCTACACTTATTAACCCCTAATCTGCCGAGCGGACCGCACCGCTACTATAATAAAGTTATTAACCCCTAACCCACCTCACTAACCCTATCATAAATAGTATTAACCCCTAATCTGCCCTCCCTAACATCGCCGACACCTACCTTCAATTATTAACCCCTAATCTTCTGATCGGAGCTCACCGCTATTCTAATAAATGTATTAACCCCTAAAGCTAAGTCTAACCCTAACACTAACACCCCCCTAACTTAAATATAATTTTAATCTAACGAAATAAATTAACTCTTATTAAATAAATTAATCCTATTTAAAGCTAAATACTTACCTGTAAAATAAATCCTAATATAGCTACAATATAAATTATAATTATATTATAGCTATTTTAGGATTAATATTTATTTTACAGGCAACTTGGCATTTATTTTAACTAGGTACAATAGCTATTAAATAGTTAAGAACTATTTAATAGTTACCTAGTTAAAATAATATCAAAATTACCTGTAAAATAAATCCTAACCTAAGATATAATTAAACCTAACACTACCCTATCAATAAATTAATTAAATAAACTACCTACAATTACCTACAAT
Organism: Bombina bombina; assembly: GCF_027579735.1. Lineage (NCBI taxonomy): Eukaryota > Metazoa > Chordata > Amphibia > Anura > Bombinatoridae > Bombina > Bombina bombina. The sequence continues at coordinate 683,352,751 of NC_069502.1, read as the reverse complement.
TAACCTAACACTACACTATCAATAAATTAAATAAACACAATTGCTACAAATAAATACAATTAAATAAACTAGCTAAAGTACAAAAAATAAAAAAGAACTAAGTTACAGAAAATAAAAAAATATTTACAAACATAAGAAAAATATTACAACAATTTTAAACTAATTACACCTACTCTAAGCCCCCTAATAAAATAACAAAGCCCCCCAAAATAATAAATTCCCTACCCTATTCTAAATTTAAAAAGTTACAAGTTCTTTTACCTTACCAGCCCTGAACAGGGCCCTTTGCGGGGCATGCCCCAAGAAGTTCAGCTCTTTTGCCTGTAAAAGAAAACATACAATACCCCCCCCCCAACATTACAACCCACCACCCACATACCCCTAATCTAACCCAAACCCCCCTTAAATAAACCTAACACTAAGCCCCTGATGATCTTCCTACCTTGTCTTCACCATGCCAGGTTCACCGATCCGTCCTGGCTCCAAGATCTTCATCCAACCCAAGCGGGGGCTAGACATCCACTGAAGAAGTCCAGAAGAGGGTCCAAAGTCTTCCTCCTATCCGGCAAGAAGAGGACATCCGGACCGGCAAACATCTTCTCCAAGCGGCATCTTCGATCTTCTTCCATCCGGTGCGGAGCGGGTCCATCTTGAAGCAGGCGACGCGGATCCATCCTCTTCTTCCGATGTCTCCCGACGAATGACGGTTCCTTTAAGGGACGTCATCCAAGATGGCGTCCCTCGAATTCCGATTGGCTGATAGGATTCTATCAGCCAATCGGAATTAAGGTAGGAATTTTCTGATTGGCTGATGGAATTGGCTGATGGAACATTTGAAGATCTAGATAAGGCTATTAAGGAAGCAAAATCCAGTCACATACTGTTCAGATCTGGATTTTCTGACTGTTATTTTCAGTAGTGTATATACATCTCATTTTGACAACATAGTTGGTATATGGGAGTGACTATTGCACATTGGAAACTGATTAAACACTTGTACCTTTATTAAGGATTACAAGTCTGGGTCAAAAAACCCAGTTATATTAACAACAAATCTTTACCTAGAATGATCAGTGACATTAGGATGCCCTCTGTGACTTGATTGTATATTAAGGGCAACTTTGGATGTGGCAATTATACATGTAGATCTTATGAGTTTTTGGCCTTTGGAATGGAGAAATAATGTTATATGGAAGTCTTTCCACATTAACTTTTATGCCCATTGTAGGACAAAGTGGGTGATGTATCTTGTAGAATGTGATTCATGCTAATTGCAGTATGTGGGACAAACTTCTTGTGAGTTTATAAGCAGAACATATGAACATCTAAGAGAAAGTTATAGCCAGGTTTTGTAATAATAAACATTTATACAATATTCCAAATGTATCCAATATTCCAAATTTATCCAATATTCCAAACATATCCAATATTCCAAAATTATTGAGGTCGTAAAATGACCATTGAGAGGAAGAGACAGATATAGGTTAATGCAAAGTGGAATTGTTTTGGATGCATAAATTAAGTACTAGATTCCTTCAAGGGCTAAATTTGGAATGCAATATTTATACTTTGTGGAATGAATGTTGGCATCTTTCAAATTTGTTTCGATGCCTACCTTAAATTAATTGTTCTGACTATAAAAATGTGCTTGATAAAGATTACAGATATACAAAAAATGTTTTCCTTAATAGAGAGGGGCATTATTCAGTACGAAGAAAAGTTAATAGAAGAGTTTTATTTTAACTTTATGAAATTTAAATTTATTTTTAGGACGTATTTTTTTCAAATTCTGGTCGGATATTAGCAATAATGGCTATGGCATTGATTTTACTATATGTAAAGTAGTCCAGCCAAAAATAAAAATAAAAATTACCTTAATTAATTCATGTGGGTTAAGATACAAACAGAGACATGAAAAGGGTCTGTTTTGCTTAGAACGTCATCTGTTTGTATCTTTGCCTTCATTGCCCGTGCTTTTAATTGTGGAGGTGCTGTCTGGTCATTTCTTTGCATTGATTTTTAATATATTTTTTTTTTTTTATGTTTGAAAGGTTGGTTCTCTCTTATGAGTGTATTCAGACTCTTTGTTACCCAGTAGTTATTTTTGGTGTTCAAATTATTTCTACACACACACCCACATATATATATATATATATATATATATATATATATATATATATATATATATATATATATATATATATATATATATATATATATATGTAATTGTAATGTTTATGTTGTTCTTTGTGTGTTTTAAACATCTACTTCATTAAATATATAAGCCAGAATAGTGTTATTATCATTTGTAATAGTTACATTTACCTCTGCTTTTTGGATTTTCATTGTTTTGGAAAGTTATCATGTGTCTGTTATCTATGACTAAATATTAATTGCTGTGCAAAATGTTTCAGAATAATGAGCCAAGCACTTGTGTATGTTGTATATTTTCATTTTAGTCAATGAAAAGTGTTTTTATTTATTCTGACCCTGAAGGGCCAGGATTATTTTTTTTTTACCAAATAACATTTTATTACCTTGAACTATGAAAAAGCATGAACTCCATAGCGGAAAATGTTAAACTGTGGGAACCCTGTATATAATCAAATAAACAGGCTAAAATGTAGTTGCATAGTTGAATTTGGAGAGATGAGAAGGGGTAAGAGAAAGTTATGAGGGAAAGGAGAATGTTTGTCTGAGGATTAAGGTCTGGAAAAAGGCTTGAGATAATGGGGCCTAATTATGAACGTGCAAGCTAACATGATCCGATATTGCGGATCAAGTCTGCCACACATCGATAAGTGCCAACAGCGTACGCTGTTGGCATTTATCATTGCACCTGCAGTTCTGGTGCAATACCACCCTCTGCAGATTCAGCCGCTAGCAGGGGTGTCAATCAACCCGATCATATTCGATCAGGTTGAATTCTTGCGAGTTCTGTCCGCCTTCTCAGAGCAGGTGGACAGGTTATGGAGCAGTGGTCTTTAGACTGCTGCTTCATAACTTGTGTTTCTGGCGAGCCTAAAGGCTCGCCAGAAACATGGGGCATCAAGCTCTATACGGAGCTTGATAAACATGCACCAAAGGATGATTTTTGAGGACAGTGACAGACTTACTGTGACATAAAAAGTCTACACACAATTGCAGGTTTTTGAAATGTAAAGACAAAAAAAAAATGTAAATGTCAGACTTTTTCCATTTGTAATGTGATCTTCCAACAAACAAAAGTCCAGTGTAAAAAAAATAAAAGTGAATTATTAAGAAAATTATAAATAAAAACACCCTGATTGCTTAATTCCTAACTAACACTTTGTGGAAACATATTTTGCCTTTATTACAGCAGCAAGTCTTTGTGAATAAGACTCTATTAACTTTACATATCTAGAGTTTGACATTTTATCTCACTCTTCTTTGCAAAAAATGTTCATGTTCCATCAAATTGCTAGAAGATCTAATGTGTACAGCTCTCTTTAGCTCACTCGACGGGTTTTCAGAGGGATTGAGGTCTGGTCTCTTTGATTTCCATTTTCTAAAGCCATGCCTTGGTCAACTTGGATGTGTGCTTTGGATCATTGTCATGTTGAAATGTGAAATTCCTCTTCATCTTCAGCCTTCTGACAGAGGCCAGCAGGTTTTGTGCCAAAATATTTTGATATTTGGAGCTATTAATTATCCCATCTATCTTGACAACAGCCCCTGATCCAGCTGAAGAGAAGCAGCCCCAAAGCATGATCCTACCAGCATCATGCTTCAAAGCCTGTATAGTGTTCCTTGGATAATGAGCTTTATTGTCTTTGCATCAAACATATATTTTACAATTTAGGCCAAAAAGTTCAACCTTTTTCTTGTCAGACCATAACTCATTTTCCCACTTGGTTTGGGGTGACTGAATGAATCTTCTAGTATACTGGCTTGGATGTTCCTTTTGTAAGAAAGGGTTTCCGTCTTTCCACCCTTTCCCATAGCACATGCAAATGCAGAATACGAGAGATTTTGGTCACATGCAAGAAGTGACCAATAACTGTAAGAAATTCCTGTTGCTCCTTTAGTGTTGTTGTAGGCCTCTTGGTAGCCTCCCTGATTAGTTTTCTGCTCATTCTCTCATCAACTCTGGAGGGTCATCCTGATTTGTGCAATGTCTCTATGGTGCCATATTTTCGGACCATGGTTCTCCCAGTAGGATGTGACTCCAATTATTCAAGCAAATCCTACAGCAACTGCTGACTTTAATCTGGGTTTAATCAAAATCACTTTTATTGATGACAGATTTATATTATTTATGTACAGGCATGATTTAGAATGTGATGGGTTAGCGGTGATCACCATATTTATAACAGAAAAGGATCCGCACTCAGAACCGATCTGAGGAAGGGAGTTTTGTTCCCTGAAACTTCACCAAATTAAGTAACTTTTTGAAGAAATCCAGCCAGTGTGAATTATTTGCTTTTGTACATATGGTGATATCCTGGCACCTTGGTTGTTGACTCTGGATGGTGAGAGTGCAAATCCATTGTGTGCTTCTACTATATACACACTGTATATATATATAGAATTAAAATCATAATATTTGAAAGGGGTTGGGTTTCTGCACATTGTGTTTTACTTGCCCCCTGATAATATTTTGTTAGGAACATTTACAAAACCTGTTTTGCAAGCATGTTTCCTAAGTGTTAATTATCAATTTTCCACATTGCTAGCAGTTCCTGTTTGCTGTGCAAGATATCATGGATTGAGGCACGTAGCACTGATATATACAGTAGTTTAATGGAAGGAATCCCTACTAAGGAAAAGGTAGGAAAAATAGGTGTAACGAGGCTCTATGAAGTTTAAATATGATCTAGCTTTAAAATCAAGGCCCCTTGGTAGCCTAACAAATATCTATGAAGCCAACCCATTCTGTAGAATGTTGCTTGGTTAGTATTTTGAATCCTGTAGGATTTACATCAGTCTCTCTGGGGGAGTTCTGAGTTCTATGTCCCTTTTAAGAGAATAACGCCATAGTCATAGCTCACCTTGGGCATAAAAAAAATTGCAGCTGAATGTGTATACTCAGTCATAAACTCTAGTAGAGAATATACAATATAGTTAATACAGTTTTAAAATGAACAAACCACCTGTGCAGCCTGGCAATAATAAACTGAAAATTGTATTCTCTTTTTATCTTAAATAAATATGATTGATGTTTACTCTTAGTTTTAAAAGTAATCATAGTGTATCCTGAGTGAGTCAACGAGGTCAATCCCTGGAACTCCAAGATAAACCCTTGTATAGAAAAAAGGGTTGCATTGAGACAAACAGCTATCACATTGCTAATGAGCCTGTTGTGTACCATGTTAGTCATAACAAGGTTTTATTATTTTGGAAGGTATCCAGGAATCGGTGACTTGAAGCATTGTTTAAGATAACTTCCTAAGCAGTACAAATGATTCATATTTTTACCTGTTTTAAATGTTATGCGTATGACTGCATACTTTTGGATTTATTTAAAATCTTCCTTGGGATATTTTGTATGTGGAAACAACTATAATTGTAAAAAAAATTTTTTTTATTTTATTAAGGAAGCTATATTACATGGTGAAAAACATTATATAAGCTCATTGTATATATTTGAAGCCTGCTTACAGTTGTATATATTGTATCATCACAATCATTTTAGTGTATAGTGTTGAGTGACATGAATGTGACCGTTTTCTTGAAATATACGTCACTCTGAACACTGCATTAGTGATGTAGCGAACTGTTCGCCGGAGAACAGTTCCCGGCGATCTTAGCTTGTTCGCGTTCGCCGCGGCGGGCGAACATATGCGATGTTCGATCCGCCCCCTATTAGTCATCATTGATGAAACTTTGACCCTGTGTCTCACAGTCTGATGACACATTTCAGCCAATCAGCAGCAGACACTTCCTCCCAGACCCTCCCAGCTGTCTTAGTGAGAGGAGGTTTAGTGCTGCTGCTGTTGATATTATAGGGAAATAGATAGCTAGGCTAGTGTATTTAGTGTCCACTACAGTCCTGAAGGACTCATCTAGTCTCTGCTGTAAGGACAGCACCCCAAAAAGCCCTTTTTAGGGCTAGAACTTCAGCCCTTTGCCTGCCTGTCAGCCTGTGGCTCACAGCATATACTGTGATTAATTCTTCTGTGCCACCACTTATATCTGCTTAATATTAGTGTAAATTTAAAAAAAAAAACTTTTACCTCATTTTGCTAGTGTAATCTAATTTCATTTTCCATCAGGCCTGTGTGTCAGGTACACAGCATATATTGTGCCTAATTGCTCTGTTTTCCACCACTTATATCTGGTGTAACATTAGTGTAAATTTAAAAAAAAAAAAAAACTTTTACATCATTTTGCTAGTGTAATCTAATTTAATTTTCCATCAGGCCTGTGTGTCAGGCCCACAGCACATACTGTGATTAATAGCTCTGTTTTCCACCACTTATATCTGGTGTAACATCAGTGTAAATGTTTTTAAAAAAAACTTTTACATCAGTCTGCTATTGTTATTTAATTTTAGTTGCCAGGCCAGCGTGCCACTAGTGCCAGCCTGTGTGTCAGGCTCCCAGCATATACTGTGCCTACTTCCATCCTGAGTGCCACCACTCTTTTTTTTAAAAAAACTTTTACATCAGTCTGCTAGTGTTATTTAATCGGAGTTGCCTGCCTGCCAGCGTATGTGCCAGGCTCACTTTCCAACTAGTGCCACCAATCATATTTGTTATAACAGTAGTGTAAATATTTTAAATAAAACGTTTTTTGACTGTGAAACATCAGTCTTTTAGTGTAATCTAATTGTAGTTGCCTGTCTGCCAGCGTGTGTGCCAGGCCCACTTGCCAAGTTAGTGGCACCACTCATATTTGTTGTAACAGTACTTTAAATATTTAAAATAAAAACTTTTTTGACTGTGAAACATCAGTCTGCTAGTGCAATTGAATTGCAGTTGCCTGCCTGCCAGCGTGTGTGCCAGGCCCACTTGCCAACTAGTGCCACCAATCATATTTGTTATAACAGTATTGTAAATATTTAAAAAAATACATTTTTTGACTGTGAAATATCAGTCAGCTAGTGTAATCTAATTGCAGTTGCCTGCCTGCCAGCGTGTGTGCCAGGCCCACTTGCCAACTAGTGCCACCAATCATATTTGTTATAACAGTAGTGAAAATATTTTAAAACAAAAACTTTTTTGACTGTGAAACATCAGTCTGCTAGTGTAATCTAATTGCAGTTGCCTGCCTGCCAGCGTGTGTGCCAGGCCCACTTGCTAAGTGCCACCACTCATATCTGTTGTAACAGTAGTGTAAATTTTTTTTAAAAAAACTTTTTTGACTGTGAAACATCAGAGGGTGTTAGTTCACGTATTTCATATAGTGCCAGGCCCACTTGCCAACTAGTGCCACCACTCATATTTGTTATAACAGTAGTGTAAATATTTAATAAAAAAACTTTTTGGACTGTGAAACATCAGTCTGCTATTGTAATCTAATTGAAGTTGCCTGCCTGCCACTGCCAGCGTGTGTGCCAGGCCCACTTGCCAAGTTACTGGCACCACTCATATTTGTTGTAACAGTAGTGTAAATATTTGCAAAAAAAACTTTTTTGACTGTGAAACATCAGTCAGCTATTGCAATCTAATTGCAGTTGCCTGCCTGCCAGCGTGTTTGCCAGGCCCACTTGCCAACTAGTGCCACCAATAATATTTGTTATAACAGTAGTCTAAATTTTTTTTTTAAACTTTTTGGACTGTGAAACATCAGTCAGCTAGTGTAATCTAATTGCAGTTGCCTGCCTGCCAGCGTGTGTGCCAGGCCCACTTGCCAAGTTAGTGGCACCACTCATATTTGTTGTAACAGTACTTTAAATATTTAAAATAAAAACGTTTTTGACTGTGAAACATCAGTCTGCTAGTGCAATTGAATTGCAGTTGCCTGCCTGCCAGCGTGTGTGCCAGGCCCACTTGCCAACTAGTGCCACCAATCATATTTGTTATAACAGTATTGTAAATATTTAAAAAAATACATTTTTTGACTGTGAAATATCAGTCAGCTAGTGTAATCTAATTGCAGTTGCCTGCCTGCCTGCCAGCGTGTGTGCCAGGCCCACTTGCTAAGTGCCACCACTCATATCTGTTGTAACAGTAGTGTAAATTTTTTTAAAAAAAACTTTTTTGACTGTGAAAAATCAGAGGGTGTTAGTTCACGTATTTCATATAGATAACACTGTGCTCATGCACAAGAAGTTATCTGGGAGCAGGCACTGATTGGCTAGACTGCAAGTCTGTCAAAAGAACTGAAAAAAGGGGCAGTTTGCAGAGGCTTAGATACAAGATAATCACAGAGGTTAAAAGTATATTATTATAAATGTGTTAGTTATGCAAAACTGGGAAATGGGTAATAAAGGGATTATCTATCTTTTAAAACAATAAAAATTCTGGTGTAGACTGTCCCTTTAAACGGGGAGTTTGGTCTGTCACTGTGAAGCGGGCGTAACCCTTACACTACCTGATCGATACAACATCATACCTGATGTTTTAAAGCACGTTATTCCAAACAATTTAGGAAAGTTAGGTAATTTATGCCCTTTATGGATTAAAACCAGACTCTGCATCAACTATGTAATTTTACGTGGGAGTTTTGCCATGGATCCCCCTCCGGCATGCCACAGTCCAGGTGTTAGTACCCTTGAAACAAGTTTTCCATCACTATTGTGGCCAGAAAGAGTCCCTGTGGGTTTTAAAATTTGCCTGCCCATTGAAGTCAATGGCGGTTCGCCCGGTTCGCCGGTTCGCGGACATTTGACAAAGTTCACGTTCGCTGTTCGCGAACGCAAAATTTTAGGTTCGCGACATCACTACACTGCAGATGCATTGCAAAAGTTGTAAATACAATATATACAATTGGAAGCAAACTTTAAATATATACAAGTCAATCTTCTATTAGCTTATATCATTTTTTATAATTATACATTCAAAATATATGATTATCATTGAAATAACTAAAAGTGCACCGATCTCATAAAACTGTCAAGACTACAAATTTTGAGATCATATATTTTTTTTCATTTTCTGATAAGCTGATTTGTTACTATTTAACCCTTTTTAGCCCATTTCCAAATACTTGTAACCACTTTTTTTTGTAAAATACTTATGGGTTATATTACATTTTAACAAGGTCCAGTGTAATCTAATATGTGTTTTTTTTGTTTTTTTTAACTAGACTTATACTACGATAATGATGATATATATTCAGACAGTTGATTACAATCACAAATAGACATAAATTCATATTGCATTCTTAGTTTATGGATAAAAAAAAGACTTCCCTACAATAAAAAAGGTTTAACAGGTCGATTTAATAAGGGCCGAACGGCCCTTGTTTCCGCGCGAGCCTTCAGGCTCGCCGGAAACAGCAGTTATGAAGCAGCGGTCTAAAGACAGCTGCTCTATAATTTGTCCGCTGCCTCTGAGGCTGCGGTCTTCAATCCGCCCGATCCTATATGATCGGGCTGATTGACACCCTCTGCTAGCAGCCTACTGGCCGCGAATCTGCAGGGGGCGGCTTAGCACTTTCAGCGATGTCTGTCGGACATGATATGCTACAGCGTATCATGTGGTACAGACATTGGTAACTCTACACCTAAGTTTCTTATGAAAAAGCAGGCGATAATAGAAAAATATGATGCCCTTTCTAATACGCAAAACAGATCACTTCTTTATTTTTTAAGAAATGCAGGAAGTTTATTAATACCTTACCTAAATATCTACAAGATAAAATTATTTGTCCTTTGATGAAAAATTGAAGTAGTTTTTTTAAGATGATAATTAAACTATGTTATTCTTCTTTCTAAGATTAGAATGAGAAATTGGAAGTGTAATAATTTTTTAGATATTTTTTTTATATTATTTAGATGGTTTATTTTGTATTCTTTGGATTAAAACTGTATGTGTTAATTTTTATAATTGTATTAAAGGAAATAAAAAATAAATAAAAAATTGACATTGTTTATAGTTAATTTGAACACGTATCATGGTTTAAACAAAATGGGATTTGAGCAATATTATAAGCTTTTTATTCAAGGGACATAAAAGCGTTAAAGCATTTTATTATTGCAATTTTGCATATATTTGTTTCATCACTACAAAGGGGTTAAATACATAATTAAAGGGACAGTCTAGTTAAAATTAAACTTTCATGATTCAGATAGGGCATTTTAATTTTTCAACAACTTTCCAATTTACTTTTAGAATCAAATTTGCTTTGTTCACTTGGTATTTTTTTCTGAAAGCTAAACCTAGGTAGGCTCATATGCTAATTTCTAAGCCCTTGAAAGACGTCTCTTATCTAAGTGCATTATGACAGTTTTTCACATCTAGACAGCGCTAGTTCATGTATGCCATATAGATAACACTGTGCTCACGTCCGTGGAGTTATTTATGAGTCAGCACTGATTGGCTAAAATACAAGTCTGTCAAAAGAACTGAAATAAGGGGGAAGTCTGCAGAGGCTTAGATACAAGGTAATCACAGAGGTAAAAAGTGTATTAAAGGGACAGTCTACACCAGAGTTTTTATTGTTTTAAAAGATAGATAATCCCTTTATTACCCATTTCTAGTTTTGCATAACCAACACAGTTATATTAATATACTTTTTACCTCTGTGATTACCTTGTATCTAAGCCTCTGTAAACTGCCCCCTTATTTCAGTTCTTTTGACAGAATTGCACTTTAGCCAATCAGTGCTGACTCCTAGGTAACTCCATGTGCATGAGCACAGTGTTATCTACATGACATACATGAAATAACAACCTCTAGTGGTGAAAAACTGTCAAAATGCATTCAGATAAGAGGCGGCCTTCAAGGTCTAAGAAATTAGCATATGAACCTCCTAGGTTTAGCTTTCAAGTAAGAATACCAAGAGAACAACACAAAATTGGTGATAAAAGTAAATTGGAACGTTGTTTAAAATGACATGCCTTATCTGAATCATGAAAGTTTATTTTGGACTAGACTGTCCCTTTAATATAACTGTGTTGGTTATGCAAAACTGGGGAATGGGTAATAAAGGGATTAGCTATCTTTTTAAACAATAAAAATTCTGGGGTAGACTGCCCCTTTAAAGTCAGGTCCAGCGCAACAATGCACCACAAGGACCTAGCTGGTAAGCCATTTACAAAGGGCAGATATGTGTAGCTACCGACTGGCTGTTGTGTTGCTACAAAATAGCGTGTCATGTAGTATTAAACTTTAAATATAGGAAAATCAGGGGTTCTATATCTTTTTGATTCTTGTTGTAAAGTTTTAGTCATGGCTTATCTTGTTATGTCCTGCCAGTTATGAGATGTAAATGTATTTTAGATTCATGTATATATTAAATGTTTAATGAGCAGCCTTTGATAGAGGGTTTTAAAAGTGGCAGTGAAATGTTCCTTGCATTTATTATAACTAACTAACTAGGTTAGGTTTTAGAAAAAGACTAGGGCCATGGGTAGCATAGACAAAAGGTTAAGGTCACAAGTTAATGCTGGACATTATACACTTGATTTTTCTTTGCATAACAGTTTTGTAGATGATCCATTTCTCTATCCCATCTTGGAGTGTTTTTGTAACAATGTATAGTTTTGCTTATTTTCAGACTCCTTAACCACGCCTCAAAGTATCAGATGTAGACTCAAGTCTACAGATTCCTGCTTGCTCCTGTTTGTGTAATGGGTCTTTTCATAAGCATAGTGTCTGCTCTTCCTGCTTTATCAGCCCCTTTCAATGGGTGTCCCAGCTAACCTCATCAACGGTGCTAAACTGGGAGCTTCTAAGTAACTTTTTAAACAGTTTTATACTGGATTTCTAGATCAGTATCTGTGCATATTATTCTTTATAGTAGTGTCTATTACATGCAGATATATAAAAATGTATGTATATTGACCCTTTAAAGGGACATAGAACCCAAAATGTTACTTTCATGATTCACTTAGAACATGCAGCTTTTATTGAAATACAGGGGCATATGCTGAGTAGTGTGCACGTGTCTGGAGCACTATATGGCAGCTGTTTTGCAAGAATGTTATCCATTTGCAAAAGCACTATTTCCTGCTATGTAGTACTCCTGACACCTACCTAGGCATCTCTTTAACAAAGAATATCATGGGAACGAAGCAACTTTGGTAATAGAAGTAAACTTTTTTACAAATGTATGCTCTGTCTGAATTATAAAATATATTTTGGGGGTTTCATAGATCTTTAAGACCAATGTTTTAGTGAAAATGTTTCATTTGGACTCTAGATCCAAAATGGAAAAAAAAAAAAGGTGTGGTTAGTCTTAAGGGAATGTTTAAAAGTTGCCTCTTCAACTACAAGATGTCTGCTATAGAGTAAATCTAAACATTTTCCCAAACTTAAAAAAAAAGACTTAAAGGGACAGTCTACACCTTAATCATCTTAACGTCTTGTCTTAGATTAAGATCCAAATAGTCTCCTGGACCCCTTTTTATATCATGCAGCAAGAATGGTATTAAAGTTATTTTAAAATGAATACTGTTTCTGGCCAGTTTGAAATGGCTGCCAAGCTCCACCCACCAATGACATCACGATCTGGGCTCCATCTATGCACTCTGCTGAATATCATTGACAGTGTGTTGAATTTAACTAGTGAGCCTTTTGTGATTGGAAGCAATAGGCAGCCCAGATCGTGATGTCTTCAGTGGGTGGAGCTTGGCAGCCATTTCAAACTGGCCAGAAACAATATTCATTTTAAAATAACTGTTTTACCATTCCTGCGGCATGATATAGAAAGGGGTGCAGGAGGTTATTTGCAGCTTAATCTAGGGTAAGACTTTAAGATGACTGAGGTGTAGACAGTTCCTTTAAGCATTTCACAAGTTATAGAAAAATAAATTTCCAGAATACCTTCTTTTTGCTTTATACCAAATAGATCTTCACAGTTAAAACAAATAACTGACCTTTGACCATAAAGGTATTATACCCAGTCCACAATGGGAATATATCCAAACAACGGCTGTCATGTTATCAGTTGGTATGGAAACCAAAATAAACAGGAAGCCAGCTTGATTTGAGCCAGAAATGTAGTGCTTCGATTGCATAATAAACTATACTGATTACTGTTTTTGTAATAATGTGAGCTTGAAAAAAAGAGATTGGCAGTGTAAACAGCATATCTGATCTGTACACTGACAACTTTCACAACATAAATCAGTGACGATTTCTAATGTGCAGTAGATTTTCTAACAAAAGAAACACCCTATGAATAATCTATGTATTTACAAGAGTAAATACTATTATCAGGCTGCCCCAGTGACAGGAAAGATAGTGGTATACAAAATATAAAGGCAAGTAACATAATGATTACATTTAAAATAATAAGACCTCACAATTGTTTAAGGAAATATTAAAAATGTTAATATTTTTTTTTTTTTAATTAATAATAGAGAAAAAGAAATATAATCTTCATTATGCTAGTTGGTCCTGGTTGGGAGTGCTGCCCTCTCTGGTACTTACATAGGTTTCCCTTTATATATCTAGGTTTAATAAAGAAAAACTGGACATAACCTAAACCCCTCCCCAACACCCACAGACCAAACTACCACCTCTTTGGACAACCACCTCATGTCCTTTACCACCCCGATTATAGTCCTGGCCACCCCAAGTGCTCCCAGTCCAGGGCAGAAATATTTGGGCGTTGGGAGTTTTAGAAAACTAATGTTAAATAAAAATAAAAATGTTTTACATGATACATCAATTAAATTGTAGTGGAAACATTTTAGTTTAATTTGGAATTGATGCAAATTGAGCCTTTTTCTTAGACTCAAGGTTCTCCAGTTACCTTCTCTCTCCCATGATAAATTTTGTATCCCAGAGAGCTTCATTACTTTATATGGAAGGCATCTCTGATCTCTCTGTGATTTCCAGGTTCCTCACATTTTCTTTGAAAATTCAGTGAGTTCTGCCCCTGTGAAGTCAGCACTATAATCTGCCTTTAAAAATTTCACTAGAGATCTTGCAGCGTTGGAGGGTCATATTAGAATGTTTCACCTGAGCAGAGAGGTTTTGAATATCAGGGCCTTAGTCCTAGATTACAAGTGGAGCGTAATGGTGCACTAATATTGCTAGAGCTCTTTCTATAAATTGGACATTTATTTAAAATGTTCATGCTCTATCCAATCTATGTACATTTAATTTTGACTTTACTGTCCCTGTAATATATTATACATGTGTTTTCTTATACCTTTATTCTAGCCCTTGACGTAAGGTAAATATGGACAACATTAGTGTAGTCCACGCTATCCATTGAAAGTATACGGGGCACTAAAAAATGTTGACAACGCTAACAATCTCTGGTTCATATCTTTAACTATATTGTAGCAGACAACTAAAGACATTAGAACCACATTATCAATAAATGCATCATAACAAGACATGTTTGAATTTCACATGAGTAGCAGATTTTTTTCTGACAAATTTCCAAGTTAGTTACATTTTTCTTCCTTATACATTGTGTGGCAGCCATCAGTCAATCACAAAATGCATATATGTACATACTGTAAATCTTGCACATGCTCAGTAAGAGCTAGTGCCTCCGTAAGTGTATTTATAAAATGATTGTGCACATTTAGATAATGGAAGTGAAATAGAAAGTTGATTAAAATAGTGTACTCTATCTGAATCATGAGTTTAATTTTGACTTGACTGTCCCTTTAACAAAACCTTGTAAATTTCTTGTACTTTCATGGTGACATTAAATGGCCAGTCTGAGGTTCCATGTAACAATGGTTTTCCTTTCTCCTTATAAGAGTTTTTTTTACTGGAGATGAAAATGGAAAGTAAATGTCTGTATATTTTTTTTTTGTATTTTATTATCCTCTGTACTTTTTTCTCCATTATTGTAAGTTTCATCTGAAATAATTGTTAGGAGTATGTTCTCTGATTAAAGTTTCAGTATTTGCTCATTTTCTGCATTATATTTGCACATTTATTCACTTTGTGTCAGTGTTTTAATAAATACTCTTTTTTTTTATAATAAATTAAAATGTTTCATAGTTTAAAAATGTTAGTTCAGCTACTAAGGGATTGTTAGTTGAGCTACAAACTTTAAATTTGATTTATTTTATCAAATTTGCTTTGTTCTCTTTGTAACCTTTGTTAAGGAGTAGGCTTAGGGGCAGCAATGTACTACTTGAAGCTAAATACAACTGGTGAGCCAATGACAAGAGGCATATATCTGCAGCCAGCAATCACCAGCTAGCTCCCAGTAGTGTACTGCTGCTCCTAAACATGCTGATACGATACCAAGACATTGTAGCAAAATTGATAGTAGAAGTAAGGGCCAGATTACGAGTGGAGTGCTAACAATTACGCACAAGTGAAAAGTGGTTTATTGTGGATGTTTGCATGTGTTGGGTTTAGCGTTCGTATTAAAAGTTAAAAGTAAATCTGATCTCTTGAGCGCAAGAATGATTAACACGTCCTCAAAGCTCTGGTTAACTGTTTCACAAAAAAAAGTGTCACAAAATACATTACAAAGTATAGTTACACTAATTATAACACTATCTTATAAAAAATATTAAAAAAAACATTGCATAACAAATGTATAAGGGATCAAAGTTATGAGGTCTCAGGTGTTAGAAAAAAAATGCAGGCAAAGGGCTTTAACATAGAGATACATACATACATATAAATCTAAAGATACAGTATAAATATATATATATATATATAAACACATTATATATATTTATATATATATATATATATATATATATATATATATATATATATATATATATATATATATATATATGTATATGTGTGTACAGATTTATGTATGTACTTATATATATTTGTCTATATGTGTCTACATATTTATTTATATGTATATATATGTCTGTAAATACATATAAATACATATTTACACACATATAGACAAATATATATAAGTGCATAGGAGTCATTTACTAGGATCAATAGTTCAAACTGAAGCCCAATTTCGCTAAATATGTAGTTTTCAAGTAAAATTACTTACTACATGTAATAGGTATGTGAAGTATAAGCTTATTATCATATCAAGATACATACCTATTACAATCCTATGCAGAAGTAGGAACTGCTCTGTGACCGGTTGATGAAGAAAAGCCCACTAGTCTGCCGCATATACGAACCGCTAGGATACTGAGCAGTTATTTTTAGTTCCTACTTCAAAAGGCCCCCTTCACTAAAATCAGCGTAACAGGAACGCAGAGGATCGCAAAGTTACTGTGATCACTGGCTGAAGAGGAAGGAAGATAGGGATGTTAAAATAGAGAGGAGGGGGGGGGGGGGCATTTCAAAATGGCAGAGGGACATGTAGTAAGTAATTTTACTTGAAAACTATGTATTTAGCGAAATTGGGCTACAGTTTGAACTATTTTTCCAAGTAAACTTTATGTGTAGGAGTAAAAACATTTTTTTGGGTTGACTTGCCCTTTAAGTATATGAAAACATGTAAAATAATATTTATGCAATATTAAATTTTAAAGGGACAATAAAGTCACAATTAGATTTTCATGATTCAGACAGAGCATACAATGTTTAACAACTTTCCAATTTACTTCTATTATTCAATTTGCTTCCTTTTCTTGTTATCCTTGCTTAAAGGTTTATCTAGGAATGCTCAGGAGCAGCAAATAATAAAGGTTCTAGCTGCTGATTGGTGGCTGCATATATATATATATATATATATATATATATATATATATATATATATATATACTGATTGTCATTGGCTTACCCATGTGTTCAGTTAGAAACCAGCAGTGCATTGCTGCTCCTTCAACAAATGATACCAAGAGAATGAAGCAAATTTGATAATAGAAAGTAAACGGAAAAGTTGTTTAAAATTGTATGTTCTACCTAAATCATGAAAGAATAATTTTGGGTTTCATGTCTCTTTAATGAAGTGTTATACTGTGTATGTACTGTAAATATTTTACACTCCAATCTTCTTCACATAGCAGAATATGTTCTATGAATTTTTAAATAGAGATTCCTATATATATATATATATATTTATATCTATACCTATATATACTCATGTATATATAGGTATAAATATATATTTGTGCAAAAAAACATTATATATAATTATATATATATATATATATATATATATATATATATATATATATATATATATATATATAAACATGTATTTATGAATAAATAGAACATATTATGATATGTGAAGAACATTGGAATGTGAAATATTCCTATTTTCATGTCGGGTTAGCGCACTTGAGAAAATGTGATCGGGTTTCCCACTTTTTTTTTTGCTCCATTGATTCCTATGGGGAAATATACGTCAACGCACTCAATATTCTAACTTTGGCTTTTTATGGGTAAGCTACCCGACGCGTGCAAAAAGCTTAATTCTAGCGGAGATAACACTCGAGCAGGGTCGTTAAATATTGCTCCACTGGTATCTGGCCCTAAATTGAAAAGCTATTCCAATCAATACAAAAAGCTTTGAATTAAATTATGTTGCATAAATGTTTATGCAAATGTACGCTAATTAGTATTTTTTTCCAATAAAGTTGTGTAACAACCCACCTAGGGTGTTTGTGTTGTATTGGAACCCAGTTGCAGCGGAACAGCACTTCCTTACAATCAGGACCCTCAGGAGATTTTGGGAGTGGATACAGGATCCTGAAAGGTCAGTGGTGGCACGGAGGCCTTTAATAGGAGTGAAAAGGCAAAGGCAAAGACGAAGTCAAATTAATCCAAAGTCAGGGAAGGCAGCAGGCCAGCGAAGAAAAAGGACAATCCAAAGTCAGGAACCAGGAAATCTGTATAACAAGAATCAGGGTTAACACAGACAAAATACAAGGTAAGAACTCCAGAAACATGAAGCAAGGAAAAATAACCAAGCACTGACTGGGGGGCATGAAGAGAATATATAGGGAAACTAAGTCACATGACCAGTCACCTGTCCCCAGTCAGTGGAGCAAGCAGGGTCAATAAGAGGAGGTCAGGGACTCAGTGCCATCTTGATTTTTCTCAGAGTCCCTGGCCTGCTCTCCTCCATTAGACCCAGACGCCTCCTCCCCTCCTATGCTCTACCGCAATGGCATGTCCGTCGCAAAACTCTGCAGAAAGAAGGAGAAGGGAAGACAGTCACAGGCCGGCGATAGGAGGCCTGGGAGGCAGAGATCGTTACCACACCACCTCTAGGATGCCACCGGAAGCCAGGAGCGGATAAGTGTCCGGCTGTGCCGTGACAGGTTGCAACCCTTTTGAAATTAAATAAAAAACTTGAACTAGTAAGAAGTACAACACCAGAATCATTACACACACACAAAGAAATTCATGGAGCCAAAATACATGCAAATAAAATTAAAGTAAAATATGACTGATAAATAATTTAATATGGATGATATTTTAAAGTTATTTCATATAAAATTTTCAATTTTATAGTTAATGTATTTAAACTCCTGCTTTATTATCTTGAGTATTCTAAGGTTCATATTCATTTTTTTTATTATTATTTTATAAATAATAGAACAATTACTAAAGTTAAGATCATGAAACAGAATTGTATATTGAGAACAATGAACAATATTTCACACCACTTGTATCTCAATAATCTTTGTATGTATATATTCTGGAATACACAGAAAATAAAAAAGTGTATAATACAAAGTCTTATCAATACATAATAGCATGAACCTTGTATCTGGATTTCCATAAATTGTTGATGTGGCAGAGGAAAGAATAAAAGGTAGTTTTTTGGGATAAATTACATAGGATATAAAATTACAACGTTGCCAAATATTCACTCAATATAAACTTGATAGAACAATAGTTATCCATTCTTTTCACTATTGAGTAGTGATATTTTTCTAAAGTTATCACATTTTTGACGCCTTGTGTCCTGTCTATAAAGGACAACCTGTTTTTTCCACAATCGAGGGTGTGACAGAAAGTCTGGTGATAGAGGACAATCCAAAGTGTATATTAGACCAAGTTTAGTAAATTACACTTCATCATGTTGCTAAGAAAACCCCAGGGACCTTTTAGTGTTTTCTAGCATGAAATATAAAATGTGTTTTGGGTCCCTGGGGTGGAGTATTTGGAGAGCAGGGTGGGCCAATACTCCAACAGCTGTAGAAGCCAATTAAACTCAGGTGTGGCTCATGATTACTGCTCCTGGGTTTTAAAAGGGAAGCCTTTCTTAGGCTAAGTAGACAGACACTTGCTGATGGAAGTTTGCACAAGAAATCAACTTGTTTTTGCCCTCTTCTCTGAACAAACTGTATGCTGCTGTAAAATTCACCTCAGTGAGTGAAAGAAAATAAAGTTTTGAGAACTGAAGCAGGGTTGTCCTGTTGCATATAAACCCTAGAAGACAGTGGTTGCCAAAGATCCGTGTTACAGGGGACCAATCATTTAGCATAATTGATCCTAATACTTAACAATGTGGAGTGGAAAATGCAGTTTAGTCATGGATATTTTCGGAAATAAAAATATTTGCAGTTCGAATCGCAATGAGATATGTATCACTCTCTCCATTTCTTTTACAGCTGCTCAAAATTACTTAATAAAAGGGCAATTCCTCCATATATGTGTGTTATTCCCCTCTAATCTACACTCCCTCCAACATGTTGGTTGTGATGAGGGGAGTTATAGTTTGATTCATCTCTGATATGCTAACCAAAGAAGAAGATTTACTCATATTGTTTAATGTTGTACCCATATTCGTCTCTTTTTTTTTTCACAAACTTTATAAAAAATAAAAAATATTTAACGTGAACTAATTAAAAGTGTTGAGGCATTTCCAAAAGGAATTCTAATAGAAAGTTTGTCAATATTTTCAGGAAACATTTTGACATAGTTGCCCAAAATATAGACAGCAAATTACTACACAACGGAAAAAAAAAAGATATAACTTCTAATTCCTAAAAATACAGATATAGATGTAATTTTTGATATAATGGGAAAGAAGAGGAGAACAATAAAACTCTGGCTGAATATGTCAAGAGATAAAACTGAGAGATAACTAAAGAAAATGATTCCATAAATGCTACTATACCTTTTTATCATACAAGAGACACTACACAAATATGTCAAATAGATTATAGCAAAAAAAGATAAAAAATCTTTAAATTTGTATTAATTAAAGGGACAGTCTAGGCCAAAATAAACTTTCATGGTTCAGATAGGGCATGTAATTTTAAACAATTTTCCAATTTACTTTTATCACCAATTTTGCTTTGTTCTCTTGGCATTCTTAGTTGAAAGCTTAACCTAGGAGGTTCATATGCTAATTTCTTAGACCTTGAAGCCCACCTCTTTCATATTGCATTTAACAGTTTTTCACCACTAGAGGGTGTTAGTTCATGTATTTTATATAGATAACACTGTGCTTGTGCACAAGAAGTTATCTGGGAGCAGGCACTGATTGGCTAGACTGCAAGTCTGTCAAAAGAACTGAAAAAAGGGGCAGTTTGCAGAGGCTTAGATACAAGATAATCACAGAGGTTAAAAGTATATTATTATAACTGTGTTGGTTATGCAAAACTGGGAAATGGACTAATAAAGGGATTATCTATCTTTTAAAACAATAAAAATTCTGGTGTAGACTGTCCCTTTAAATGTATTTTCTTGTTGACAGCTGAATAAGTTATCTGGCTCACAGATTCTGTGTAAAATACAAATTTATCCATTCGATTAGGCATGCTAAAACCACGAAAAAATGTCTTGTACAAGAGCTAATTTCATGGATCAGGACTTCAGCTCTAAAATTTGGATTTAACACCTCGTTAATAGTATCATTTATAGCCTTGTTAAACATTTTTTCTTTTATACATTAAGCTGTTTTCTTTATCCTAGCATACAAGTTTAATTTGGTTAAGTATAACTTTATTTGTATGGAATGTCATTACCAGAATAGTAAGAAGGAACTAATGAGTGAAGCTTTGATAATGCATAACCAGGGGGAAGATTCAGAATTGTCTAATCTCTTTGGTCTTGTATCCTTTCACAGTCTACTGATCTTATACTAATTGTATCTATGCCCCTTTAAAATCTGTAACTTGAATGTAGATTGATGTAGATAAACATTGCTATGTATGTAAATTATTAACTAATATATCTTCTTAATCTGGGTTTTCATAATTTCCATATCCAAATTGTTGGGTTGATTATAGAAAAAAAAATTCTACAAAATTTACAATTAAAGTCTATTTGGATTTTTGGTGATAAACAATTTGGTAAGTTTTTCTAAATAATTTTGATTAACTCCTATATTAGAAAAATAGAGAGGAATACACGTACACTGTTCTTTAAGTAACTAATTAGGATTAGCTCCTCTAAATAAGGCAAGTGGTAGTAGGGCAAACAAAGTGTTAAAGTATTCAAAACTTCTCAAACCAGAGTGGGCACACATTTCATGATCTTCGGCTTAACACGTAACAGCATTGAAAAATGTTGTGCACCTTGAGATCTGGTGTAAAAGGTTATGTCTAGAATAAATGCATATCAAAACACATGTATACTATATTAAAATAAAGTATTTCACACACAGACACACAAACGCACATCTGTCTGTCTGTCTATATCTATCTATCTATCTATCTATCTATCTATCTATATATCTATTTCTATCTATCTATCTATCTATCTATCTATCTATCTCTATCTATCTATTATCTATATTAAATATAAAATTGAGTTTTTTTTAAAATAAAAATAAAAGTTTTAAACAGTGAGTTAATGGGATATAATATAAAACGAGGTTTTGGACTGGGAATGTATTTGTGTGTATGTATATATATATATATATATATACATGTGTGTATGTTTATGTGTTTATTTTTGTGTTTACATATGTATGTGTATGTGTGTTTATACATCCTATATAATAAAAGGCCAAGTGTGTTTGTCTGAAGCTGTCATGCGCAGTAGAGACTGCGCGCGAGGACAAACACACCTGGCCTTCCAACTGATCTGGCGTGTGGTGGAGTGGGCGTGGGCGGCAGGTGCGACGTGGGCATAACCGGGCGGGGGTGACGTGGGCGTGACCAGGCAGGGGTGACGTGGGCGGGGCACGGGCATGATGTGGGCGGGGCCGGGCGGGGCCAAGCGGAGGGGGATAGAGAGACTAGAGCAGAAGAGGGGGGATAAAGAGAGGGAGAGAGACAGCAAAAGAGAGGGGGAGAGTGCACAAAAGAGAAGGGGGAGAGTGCACAAAAGAGAGGGGGAGAGAGCACAAAAGAGAGGGGGAGAGTGCACAAAAGAGAGAGGGAGAGAGCACAAAAGAGAGGGGGGGAGAGAGCACAAAAGAGAGGGGGGAGAGAGCGCAAAAGAGAGGGGGAGAGAGCACAAAAGAGAGGGGGGAGAGAGCGCAAAGAGAGGGGGAGAGAGCGCAAAAGAGAGGGGGAGAGAGCCAAAAGAGAGGGGGAGAGAGAGAGCAAAAGAGGGGGAAGAGAGAGAGCAAAAGAGAGGGGGGAGAGAGAGAGAAAAAGAGAGGGGGGAGAGAGAGAGCAAAAGAGAGGGGGAGAGAGAGCAAAAGAGAGGGAGAGAGAGAGAGCAAAAGAGAGGGGAGAGAGAGAGTTAAAGAGAGGGGAGAAAGAGAGAGCAAAAGAGAGGGGAGAAAGAGAGAGCAAAAGAGAGGGGAGAAAGAGAGCGCAAAAGAGGGGGTATAGAGAGAGAGCAAGGGGTGGGACCGCTGTACTGCAAAAAATGGCCCGTGTACACGGGCTTTAGGACTAGTAAACACATAAAAGCATAGTTTAAAACTCGACTATTTCACCTTCAAGTTAGCGCACAATTGGCTTAGTGCTCAAAAAATAGCCTAAATACCTTTTTCAGCATGTCCCTATAGAAATCTATTTTGTGAGGGATTTTGCACACCAATACTATCTGACATCCAGATGTTAGC
This sequence comes from Bombina bombina, assembly GCF_027579735.1. NCBI lineage: Eukaryota > Metazoa > Chordata > Amphibia > Anura > Bombinatoridae > Bombina > Bombina bombina. The sequence continues at coordinate 683,329,837 of NC_069502.1, read as the reverse complement.
AAGCTTGAGTACTAACATTTTACTCTCAACATGTACTATAAGAGTAAAAATGGAAGCACTATGGATTGCACTCTAGCGATGTTAGAGTACCTTAATGTTTACTGCACTGAGGTCATTACTGGCTCCTGCCTGAGCTTTACCTTTATTCTTTAGGCTAGGATTACTTATTTGGTATAGCAGAAGCGTTCCTTTTTTGATTAATATATTTTTAGTGTTTTATGTTACACTCAAACTCATACTGCACATATATAAGCAAAGTTTTGAATTTATTTTTATAATGTTTGAGTGGCTTATTGAACATACAATACAATATCTAGGTGTACCTCAGAGATATTGCAGGTTCAGTTCCAGACCACAGCAATAAAGCGAATATAGCAATAAAGTGAGTCACACTCATTTTTTTGTTTCCCAGTGCAAATAAAAGTTATATTTACACTATACTGTAGTCTATTAAAGGGACAGACTACACCAGAATTTTTATTGTTTTAAAAGATAGATAATCCCTTTATTACCCATTTCCCAGTTTTGCATAACTAACACATTTATAATAATATACTTTTAACCTCTGTGATTATCTTGTATCTAAGCCTCTGCAAACTGCCCCTTTTTTCAGTTCTTTTGACAGACTTGCAGTCTAGCCAATCAGTGCCTGCTCCCAGATAACTTCTCGTGCACAAGCACAGTGTTATCTATATGAAATACGTGAACTAACACCCTCTAGTGGTGAAAAACTGTTAAAATGCAATCTGAAAGAGGTGGCCTTCAAGGTCTAAGAAATTAACATATGAACCTCCTAGGTTAAGCTTTCAACTAAGAATACCAAGAGAACAAAGCAAAATTGGTGATAAAAGTAAATTGGAAAATTGTTTAAAATTACATGCTCTATCTGAATCATGAAAGTTTATTTTGGCCTAGACTGTCCCTTTAAGTGTACAATATTATTATGTCTAAAAAAAACCCCAATGTACATACCTTAATTAAAAAATACTTTATTGCTAAAAAATGCTAACCATCATCTGAGCCTTCAGCAAGTCATAATTTTTTTGCTGGTTATGTGTATATATAGGTGTGCATATATGTGAATTCATGTGTATGTATGTGTTTATAAATATATGTTGGAAAAAAGGCTCCAATAGATTTGCTCGACACAAGGTTGGAACAAACCTTTCAATTTGTAAAAGAAAAAAGCAATATCTGCAAAGCACAATAAAAGTAGGTATGCTTGTTTATACTGTATATATAAATATTTGTGTGTGTGTTTTACTTACTGGCAACAATTAGCAATATGAAATTATTATATATAGAACAATCATATTTAGCAACAATGTAATGAAATCTTAGTTAAACTTTATTAATGTACTGATACACTGTACATTCAGGGCTAAATTATGAGTAGAGTGGTAGTTTCGCAGTCACGTTCGAACATTAAAAAGCATGTGATAAGGGGCTGTCTGTAGTGGCTTAGAAACAGGCAGAAATTTAGAGGTTTAAAGGTTAACATAAACCTCCACCCAAAATGTTAACTTATAATGGCTTGCTCAGTCACTGTATTTTTTATGTCTTTTGAGCAACTTTTTATCTGAGCGTAACAGTTAATCAAAGCTCTGAGGTTGTGGTAATCATTCTCATGTAAATCGTGATTGCACATTTATGCGTTCACATTTACTTTCAACTTGTAATCTGAGTGGAATTGAATTTTCGCGCAAACAGCCTCAAAAACCCGATATCTCTCACATGCAAACGATATCACTCCACTCGTAATCTAGCCCTGATTATGTAAAATTTAAACAATATCTCAAGGGCACACTTATCTAGTTTATTCTACAACTTAGTGTACTATTGTATTAATCTAGTCTGTAAACTGCAGAAGATTTACAGATTCCACATCACCAAATTAGGTACATTTATTTAATTATTCAACTGTTCTATTGTTCAGGAGAGTCAGACGCCTAAATATGCAAATATATATGTAAGACTAAAAATAACCTTGTTTTATTCCCACAGTCAAGCATCCTTGCCAACAAGTCAAACCTCAGGGCTGAATTTGCAACAGACTCCCGAGACAACAAAACGTAAGGCAAAAAACAGGACTGTCCTGAGAAAATAGGGAAAGTATGATATAGAGTGTGATAGTTTACAGAATGTAAGACATGCTGTTTAGTTATTTTCAAAAGACTTTTAAAAAAATAAACCAACACTTTAACTGATATTTCTCCCCCACTTATTGCTTATTTAGGGTCACTTACCTCACTGCTTATCAAAAATAAGAGTCTACATTTTTAATAATGAATTTCTGGTTATGTTGTTGGTTTGTAGAAGTATCAGGGTGGTTAATGTTGTTTGCCATCTGGAAATGTGAAGCTAAGGCCTTGTTTTATTTATTTGAGCCTGTGGTTAATTTTTTAATAGGTGTCCTTTTGCGAGAAAAGTCACACAAAATAAAAGATAACAATATAGGGAAGGACAACATTGTTAAGACAATATCACTTGCTGTCTGTGTGTGGCATTGAAGCCGTGTTTCTAGACGATTACAGGGTTCTGGAAATCTTTTTATAATGTTGTTTGTGCAGAGGAAAAAGCTAATGACCTTAGTTTAGCTTTTTACTGCATTTTTTTACCACTTGTTTAATACATTACTTTTGGTCATTTGTCATGTGTCTTCTTCCAAAGCTATCTCCTTTCATGATGATGAGGAGCTTGGGAAAGTCTCCTTTTGTGTTCTTTTTGTGCTCATTGACATACTTATTTAAGGCACTCACTGTAAATGTGTGTGTTCAGAAGATTCTAGCATGGCTCATTTCACAGTATGCCACATAAGTCAGTTAACCGATCACCCAAACAGGAAATTGGTTTAATGCCATCACCTTTTACATTATCTGTAAGTAGACATTGTTTAAAATCACAGATGATAATGAGTGACATATAAAAATATCATAGCAAACATGCAGACTGGTATACAAACAGAATAAAAGTTTACAAAACATTTGCCACTTCTAAAATGTACAGCTTTCTAAAATTATATAAAAAACCACGGTGTGTATGTGTATGTATATACAGTATGTCTATGTGTTTGTATAAATATATATACATACATACATACATACATATTATCACTATTGCATATTTCTGATTTACTTTTGGGGGGAGGGGATGTTTTTTTTGCACAAGGGCTGTTGAGTAGGTCCACTGCTGGTAATTATCTTGTTTCCAGAACAAATATAATAATAACAATAATAATAATGGTAATAAATAGAAAACAATTCTAATAGATTTACCAGCTCTGGTCTCTCTCTACAATTACCTAAGACATTAGGGAGCAGACAAATGACAGCAATATATCTGGATACAGGCAAAAGACCAGGACTTCCTTTCAGGACATCTACAGTGTCACTATCATCAGATGTGGAGCCTGTGAACACCAGTACAGTCTACATCACACCCAGAATTAACCAATCTTTTAAATATAGAAACTAACATATATATATATATATATATATATATATATATATATATATATATATATATTATATATATATATAAATTATGTTGCTACAGTCAGAACACTGCAGTCTTTTTCTGAGCATCATCATTTAAACTTAAAAAAGAAAAAAAAATATGGCTTGAAATTTATTTTTCTGCTTCAATTAAAAGTATTGAAACCTTTCCAAGAATAATTTTTATAGTGGGAGAAAGAGGCTGAAGTATAGGCAAAATATCTGTCTCTGGCTGTAACTGATGTGAAGGATATGGAAAAGCAGAATGTTTAATTTGATCAAAATGGGGACTGTAAATAGAGATAGAATTAAGAGGTATATCATGATTTATAATGTACAAAGAGAATGTGGAGTCTGGAAGCTAAAAATTGATACAGTAGGGATGTGCAGGGGAAAAAACAAGAGATTCACTTCCCCGAATATTCATTCCCTGCACCATTTGTTTTTCATTTAGTTGAAAACAAAGCGAAAATTGAATTTTTCAAATGTGCTTTGTTCTCTTGGTATCCCTTGTTGAAAAAAGAATACGCACATATCCTAAACTAGTCGGAGGTAGCTGCTCATTGGTGCCTGTACACATTTGTCTTTTGTGATTGGCTGACTATATGTGTTCATCTTGGTGCCAATAGTACAATGCTATTCCTTCAGCAAAAGGATAACAAGAGAATGAAGCAAATTTGATAATGGAAGTGAATTGGAAAGTTGTTTAAAATTGTGCGTTCTATCCAAATCATGAAAGAAAATGTTGGGGTTTCCTGTCCCTTTAAATATTCATTTTTTAAAACAAATATTTTATCAAGAATAATATATAATATAGTGTAAGTTATTTCATATTTATATAATGTTACTTTAACAAAATATTTCAAAACTATGATAAACCATTCTCTTATCATGAGCAACATGTATATTAAAATGAAACCCTTCAAAATAGGAAATATTGAAGTTACTAGATTTTTTTTTTTTTTTAAAGGACATCAATTGCATATATGAAAAGGACTAATAATATTTTTATAATAGCATTTTTATTTTCTTGAGTGTTCTAACAAAGATGTTATATTGTACAATGGAACCAGTTACATCATTTTCAACATTTGTCCAGAAATGTTCTCAATAAGATTCTTGTGGTTCTTGCATCTTAAAAAGAAAAAAAATTGTGTAGCCACCCAGGTGTGAACCTCACACTTTCTTTTAAATGTACCACATTAAAGAACTAACATTAGACAAGATAGCTTCACTGGAAAACAAAGCCAACTTTTTTTTCCACTTATGAGCCCTAAGGCTTTTACAATTTAAAATGAAATATGTGCTGATTATTCCATGTGAATGTTTCCTTGAATAGAGTGTTGTCTGATTCTATTAGAATAATTAGTATTGTTTTATAGTGAGAAAACCTACTCTGAACAAGAGAACAAAGAGATATTTCAAGGAATTATATCCTTTTTTTTGTAAAAAGATTAATAATTGTACTTATATCATTTGTAAAACATGTCATAACGTGCAGCTAATATATAAGATTATTATTGGTGTAGTTTTTTCTGTTTAAAATCTAAGGTATCTATTGTTTAAGTACAATTTCAAATTTATTTATGGTCTATATGATTAAGGTACCGTGAAGCTCATAAATTAAAAATAAAAACTATATATAGTTAATTATAAAACTTATATTTTTGGCTCAAGTATTAGAGTTGTATATTAGGAAGAAATTGCACATAACAAAATAACCAGATACATAATCTTAACAATAGTAAAAAAAAATGCAGTCTTATGGATATTAATGGGATATTGAAATGTAGTATCATCATGAAGAATTCAAAAACCTAATTATTATTTTTTATATATTTTTTATAATAATAATAATAATAATAATCATCATCATCATATCAATAAGCGCCACATAGTGTAATCTTGTATGAAAATAGCACAACAATGAATATTAAATGTATGAATATTGAATGTGGCACTATAGCATATAGTGCTATCTAGGCAGACTAACTCACAGATGTCAGCTCACTGAAACACAAGGATCTTCTTCCAAACAGTAAAGTAAAAGCACACTAAAAGTTTTGCAGTTCTGGCACATAGTAAGAAAGTATTATTATTTGCAACGCGTTTCTCAGCTAAGATAAAAAATTTTTTATCAGGCATAGAAATGTATAAAACAAGTGCTTTTTAAAGGTCTTAACTGAATGCCTGTATGTATAAAACCAGACATGTTGCCATGGTGATCATAACTAACAATCAAGTTCACAATTCACAGTGGGTAAGATTACAAGTTTTGCGGTATGGTGCGGTACGGCTATACCGCTGAAAAATTAGCAAATGCGCGTGGAATGGCAGGTCTCCCATATTACAAGTCATTGCGGTATAGCTACAATGGAAGCATTTTAGCTTTTAACACAACGATCCATTCCGCACTCAAAAAATTATGTTTGAGTGCAGGATTTCCATAGCGACGTATTACTGGCTGTGCGATCCGGCTAAAATGCTTGCATTATAGCCTATACTGCCCTGATCCATACCGCAATCTGAGACCAGTAGTTGTGGATTTTGCGAAACAAAAATGTTTCACAAAACTCATAACTAAAATATTACAAAGTACACTAACATAAAATCAAGAAAATAGAGAGACGTACTCACTGAGACAGAACAATAGCTAGAAAAACTTCCGTGCTTGTCCACAAGACCAGTGCCACTCAGGGTGCAGTCTCTTTTTGCACACTATGCCTTTTCACAGAGAAAAAATATCCTGTAGCATATCAGTCTGACCCTGCCTAATGACAGTCCAGCAATGAAATACCAGGCAATTCTTCTCTGAACAAGACAAACAACAAACCCCAGACGTACGTTTTGGCCTCTCTTGGGCCTCGTCAGTGAGGTGCAGTTGCATATCTCTAGGGCATGTGTGCAAGGAGTCCACGTCTGGTTTCCGCCTTTTACTCTTAGGGAGACCTAAGAGCAATTTACATAAAATCAAGAAAATAGAGAGACGCACTCACTGAGACAGAACAATAGCTAGAAAATCTTCTGTGCTTGTCCACAAGGCCAGTGCCACTCAGGGTGCAGTCTCTTTTTGCACACTATGCCTTTTCACAGAGAAAAAATATCCTGTAGCATATCAGTCTGATCCTGCCCATTGACAGTCCAGCACCAAAATACCAGGCAATTCTTCTCTGAACAAGACAAACAACAAACCCCCAGAGGTACTTTTCGGCCTCTCTTGGGCCTCGTCAGTGAGGTGCAGTTGCATATCTCTAGGGCATGTGTGCAAGGAGTCAACGTCTGGTTTCCGCCTTTTACTGTTAGGGAGACCTAAGAGCAATTTACATAAAATCAAGAAAATAGAGAGACGCACTCACTGAGACAGAACAATAGCTAGAAAAACTTCTGTGCTTGTCCACAAGGCCAGTGCCACTCAGGGTGCAGTCTCTTGTCGGCGGGACCAGACTGATATACTACAGGAAAGTTTTCCTCTATGAAAAGTACAATTGGGCAGAAAGAAGCTACTTCCAGGTGGTAACCGGACCATAGAACAAGCTATTGATGCTGCTGTTCGCTCCTGGCAGACTGCTTCTCTTTCTGTTTTGCATATGTAAATATGACCCTGGGGATAGTCTCCCTATGGGTGATGGGGGAAACCAGACGTGGACTCCTTGCCCAATGTGCTTAGAGGAATATGACTGCACCTCACTGATGAGGCCCACAGAAGGCTGAAACGATCGTTTGGGGTTGCCTTTTCCTTGTTTATAGGAGAATTGCCTGGTATTTCGGGGCTGGACTGACCATGTCGGTGGGGTCAGACTGATATACTACAGGAAAGTTTTCCTCTGTGAAAAGCACAATTGGGCAGAAAGAAGCTACTTCCAGATGGTAACCGGGCCATAGAACAAGCTATTAATGCTGCTGTTCGTACCTGGCAGACTGCTTCTCTTTCTGTTTTGCAAAAGTACACTAACACCCATAAACTACGTATTAACCCCTAAACCGCCACCCTCCCGCATTGCAAATACGATATTAAACTTATTAACCCATAATCCCCCGCCCACCCACATAGCCAACACTATATAGCTATTGCTCCCCGCATCGCTACTACTATAATAAACTTATTAACCCCTAAACTGCCAGCCCCCCACATCGCTACTACTATAATAAACCTATTAACCCCTAAACCACGACCCCCACATCACTACTACTATAATAAACCTTTAAATGTATGGGCATTGCCCTTAAAAAGGCATTCAGCTCTTTTGTGCCCAAAACCCTAATCTAAAAAAATCCCACAAAATACATAACAAAAATCACTAAGCCCAGGAAATCTACTCACAGTTCCTGAAGTCTGGTCATCCATCTTCATCCAGGCGGAGAGAAGTCTTCATCTTGGCTGTGACATCTTCATCCATCGCGGGGGCATCGCCTTTCTTCCTCCTGGTGGCGTGGTGCTGTGGAGGCGCGGAGCTGTGGAGCCGCAGAGCATCGTCGCCGACGGTGCGGATATCCAGCCTAGAGGATCCTCTTTATACGATCACCGCCCTACACTGAAGCTTGAATGCAAGTTACCCGTTTAAAAATGGGGTACATTGCATTCCTACTGGCTGGTATTTTCACTGATTAGGGGTGTTTAGACTAGGAGTTTATGTTAGGGTGTTAGGTTTTTGCATAACTTTATTTTCCCCATAGACATCAATGGAGATTGCGTTACGGCAGTCGCCATTCCGCGATCGAAAGTGTTAGTTTTTGTATTGTCTATGGTGAAAGCGTGCACGAGCACGTAAAGTCAGGCCTTGGGTTTTTTGCAGTATGGAGCTTATCGCACCATACCGCACAACAAGTTACGTTTTTTTCAGTAACTTGTAATGGCAGCGCTATGGAAAGTACGATAACGCTATTTTTTTGCGTTATTTACGCACATGGTATAGCACAAAACTTGTAATCTTGGTGAGTGTGAGCTATTTTCATACAAGATTATGCTATTGGGTGCCCCCTTTTCTTTGCCTGAATCTAAAGAATGATTACCAGTGCCTGTTTGGGGTTTTTTATTCCAGATTCTATTCCAGTGCTACGGAATGTTACTGCACTATAACAATAAATAATAATAGTAATTACAACATTTTTTTTTCTCTTTGAATTTTATTTATATATATAAATAAAAGGTAATATCTTTTTAAAATGATAATTAATACATATTGCAGTAATTTCCATTGAATATAACCCCCTGCTTAGTGGTTTTTATTGCAATAATCAAACAGACTGTTTTATATTCCTTTAATAATAGCAGATTCCTTCGGGTCCTTGTTGTATGCGGTCAGGCGGAGATGATATTGTTAATGCCAGCAAATATACCAAACTTTACCTACAAATTTCCAGTTTTCTTGTGATGTTGGATAATGGCAACCTGCTGTACAAAAATAGGTCAGATACTTTTTTCGTGCGATAGAAAGGAATCAAGTCCATAGATTCTTTAGAATTATATGGAACATTAGTGAGCACCAGGCTCTTGACGCTGCAACATTTTAATGTTTGATTAGTTCAAGAGTTAATTTATAACTGTCACTAATTTACCACAGCAAAGGAATTCAGAGAAACAATACTTTTAAAGGGTATGTGGTAGACAGAACCGGATAGGACTGTCCTGCTCTTTTATTTTATTTTTTTAGTTTGTTGTATGTTTTTGCATTTTGTTTTACGATGACTCAGTGTCATTGTGTACCATTCATTTACCCAGTGGTGTATATTTTGGCAGCACTTTACAAATAAGTGGTGATAATAATAATAATTCTGTATTTTGCATGCAGTTCTTTTGCAATACAGGGTTTAATTTCTGGTACATATTATGGCCTAGATTACAAGTGTAGCACAAAAATATTAGCGGCATTGTGTGTTAACATTGCTTGAGCACAATCAATAGCACTTCTATTTTTGCACTCATTGTCCAAACTTATTATTTTAGCACTTGAGCAATAGTCTAGTGCTCACTAACATATGCATGTTGGATACCGTAGCATAATAGTTTTCTATGGGGGCGCGCAGTAAAATTCCTGTTGGATATTGCTTGAGCGTTAGGCACAAGATAAGCTGAGAGCCTACTAAGCAGCACATGGTGCGCAACTAGTGGAGTTCTTTACATAGTTCTGAGCTATACTTTTAATACTAATAGTTTAATTCAGGACTCAAAAAAGAATTAAATTTTACAACACTAAACTTGGATTGCGCACAAGTTCAACACCACTGCTACTTAATACTTGTTATGCCAGCTCAATGAGCACCATATAGCTGTTCTATAAAAGTATTGGCTTTGCTAAAAAACGTTTTGACCACGTTAAGATGCTCTAGTTAAAATTTGTAACCATCTTAATGCACCAGACTTTAGCGCAAAACCGAGCATAAGAGAACACACCCTGCGCTCCACTTGTAATCTAGCCCTATGTATTTTATAAAATACTTTAATATCTTTTTAATAAGTTAGTTATACCATTGCCTTATTCAAAAGAGCACAATATGCTGTAATAAATTCATATGTTTACAGCATATTTTGTAAACACATTTTTTTACTATTGTAGACATATTTAATAAACACTGTACAATTAACCCATAGACTTCAATTAAAACTTCTGGTGTTGCTTACTTTTATATACTTAAAATGCTAAATCATCTGACTAAATCAGCAGCAAGTAATACTTTGGCTTCTATGCACACTATTCACACAGGGATTTATTTATTCTTTTCTAGTGAACATTCCAAACTGCTTTGTTTCTTGCATTCCTACTTTGTTTTTATCATGCCAATGCTTTACAGCTTGGAGTGCCTTAGTAGCAGGTGCCAGCATTCCCACAAGAACCCGCAGCTATAGGGACCTCCATGGAACAGCGTTGCATTGTTTAATGGGGTTCAGGGCTCTTTTGAATGACTGTCACAAATGGTACTATGCTATAAAATTCAAATTCCAGCCATTTGTGTTGTCACATCACCTCACGTG